>NW_024386664.1:0-18154 GCF_016835505.1 Polypterus senegalus
ATATTAGAAATAAATGCATGTAAGCAGAACTTAAATAATGTTAGCATTTACTCCCGGTGGAACTGAAGAGTCACATAGTGGGGTCTTCTAGTCTGTCGCTAAGCTGCTCCTCTGTCTGGAGATGATCCTGTTCAGTGGATGCAGTGGATTCTCCATGATTGACAGGAGTCTGCTCAGCCCGTCGCTCTGCCACAGATGTCAAACTGTCCAGCTCCGTGCCTACAATAGAGCCTGCCTTCCTCACCAGTTTGTCCAGGCGTGAGGCGTCCCTCTTCTCTCCCCAGCACACCACCGCGTAGAAGAGGGCGCTCACCACAACCGTCTGATAGAACATCTGTAGCATCTTATTTCAGATGTTGAAGGACGCCAGCCTTCTAATGAAGTATAGTCGTCTCTGTCCTCTCTTGCTCAGAGCATCAGTATTGGCAGTCCAGTCCAATTTATCATCCAGCTGCACTCCCAGGTATTTATAGGTCTGCACCCTCTGCACAGTCACCTATGATGATCACGGGGTCCATGAGGGGCCTGGGCCTCCTAAAATCCACCACCAGTTCCTTGGTCTTGCTGGTGTTCAGGTGTAGATGGTTTGAGTCGCACCATTTAACAAAGCCCTTGATTAGGTTCCTATACTCCTCCTCCTGCCCACTCCTGATGCAGCCCACCATAGCAGTGTCGTCAGCGAACATTTGCACGCGGCAGGACTCCGAGTTGTACTGGAAGTCTGATGTATGTTGAACAGCATTTGAAGCTTATCTGAAATTACTTTAAAATATTATTGTCGCGTTTACATCACTGTTTTGTGCTGTGGTTGTTGGATTGCTGTGGAGTCACACCACAAAACATCTCAGTTGAAAGACTAGCACAGCGGTGAACGTACGTTGCTCACTCACAAGCTCCTTGTAGTGTGGTGTAAAAGAGAAACTCCGTTGGTTAGCTGCACAGAGGCCGCGTCTAAACACTGCTGGCGGGGGCGCTTCCAAGTGATGTCGGCTGATCCCTCTCCTTGTCAGGCAGAACCTTTTTCTGTGATGTGTCGCCACTACAGTCCACCAATCCGCAGAGCAAATCCCATCCTCGTCGCCAAGTCAATTGTTGTGAACTAACACCATGAAACATCTCAGCTGGAAGACTTGCACTGTGGTCATCTGCCGGTAGCACTGGGTTCAGAAGTGAGCTCCTTGTAATGCGATAAGAGAATCGCTTTTTAGCTCGTGCTGACAAGGATGCTGATTGTGAGGGCTGTTAGAATCTTGAGGCCATGGCTGTGGCTGGCCAATGGCACATCACCACAGAGCAGGTCTGGACACTGAGAAGGCTCCTAGTGTGTGGTGTGAGTCCATGGAGGTTCACTTGTATATGTGGCATCATGCAATTCATTCATTCATGTATTCGTGCTCCAAACATTATTGATTAATTATTTCTTTCTTTCTTTAACCTTAATCCATGAATGCCATTTTTATAACATTTCCATGAATGGGGGTCTGGCAGACCCTATCTTGCAGACCATTTTAAACTGGTTATATCTGCCTAAAAGCAATACAGTAACTTCAGAAAATTTTATTACCTCTAAAATGAATTAAATGTGATGTACATTTTCACGGTTTACGTGTTACCTTTGTAATAGTAATGCATGTTCCGTGTTCACCAAATCATATAAAATACAGTCATAGTAGCACTTGTAACAAGAGCTATATAGGCGCCGACCCACACAGATGGACACAGAGGCACGTATAAACTAAACAAGACTTTTATTTTTTCTTCACCCGTGGGCGCACGTCTTCCCGTGACCCACAGGCAATACACAGTCCCCAAACACTAATAAGCACAGCAGACACACCAACGATCCTTTTCTCTTTACCACCACTCCTCATCAAGCATGGTCTTCCTCATCCCGACCCTGGCTCCTTGAGTGGTGGTGGCTGGCCCTTTATGTAGCCCACCCGGAAGCGTGCCAGGTGATTGACCACCTGGTCCTAATTCACTTCGGGTGGGGCTGAAGATCGTCCAGCCAGGCTGTTGAAACCAGACAGACCCCCCTAGTGGCCACCCCGGTCCCCAACCAGGCTCTGGAGGACTCCATCTCCCATGGAGCCCTGCGGGAGGTTGGGGAATCACCGTCGCCAGGAGGCTGCCACCAAGCGTCCCGGGGAAGGTACTGAGCTGCCCATGGTTGCGCCCCCGGAACAGATGCAGAAGGGGCGTCCCTGCCAGGCATGGGACCCGGCATGCGCCACACCCTAAAACAAGATGTCAGTTACACGTCTGATTCGCATACAGGACAGTCACTCAGAATTGGCCTCAACTTCAGCGGGTTTGCAGGTCAGACACGCAAGGGAACGCTCAGAATGTTCCTGGCAAACTGGAAGTTTGTACTGGCAGTAAGCGGCCTTTACCTTTCTCTCCTTTACCCTTGGGCACATGTGGCAGCGTCGCCTCTTAGCTACATGTGGCAGCGTCGCCTCTTAGCTACATGTGCTGCATCTCCACGGGGCTGTTTCAGCATCAGTTTTTGTTTCCTCATCACGTGACACAGCGTCACTTCCATCATTATTGTCCTCTTCATTTGAGTTGTCCGATGTATCGAAATCCGACAAGTCCTTCATTATTTCAGCCAGGGCTTCACTTGCATTGAATTTCTTTGTTGGTCGTTGACTCATTGTTCATAAACACATCGACTGGACTTGATCTTCAACAAACTACACACCAGCAATGTCTCACGGAGGACTAAGAAAATCTAAACTAAAGAAAATACAAATTTAAATAGAAAGTATAAAATGAAGCAAAAGCCTGCATACAAAAATAGTAACGTTTCCATGAATGGGGTGGTCTTGGAGACCCCAACTATTTTTGCTACTGTAGCACTTATTTGCACTAAGCTATTGAGAAGCAGATTTTGGCACATTTTTCAAGACAACACAAAATGAAAAGTTAGAAAATTTCATGGCTGTCGATTACCTTGAAACGGAAAGAATTTGAAAATCTTTGAAAGTCTTGGGACCCCTCATTCATGGATTAGGGTTAAACCTCATTCATTCATTCACCAAATTCATGTGTCACTTTATAGTGCTGTGCATTTCATTCATTCATTTTCCAACAACATGTATTTGACTGGGAGGCACGGTGGTGCAGTGGGTAGCGCTGCTGCCTCGCAGTTAGAAGGCAAGGGTCACTTCCGGGTCCTCCCTGCGTGGAGTTTGCATGTTCTCCCCGTGTCTGTGTGGCCTGGGTTTGCTCCCACAGTCCAAAGACATGCAAGTTGGATGCATTGGCGATCAAAAATTGTCCTGCGGTGGGTTGGCGCCCTGCCCAGGGTTTGTTTCCTTCCTTGTGACATGTGCTGGCTGGGATTGGCTCAGCAGACCCCCGTGACCCTGTAGTTAGGATATAGCAGGTTGGATAATGGATGGATGGATATATTTGCCTTCATAGCTATGCAATTTGCTTGTTCAATTTCATTTATTTATGTACAGAGGTGTGTAGTTCATTAAGTCATTCATTCATACACAGTGTGGGCTCCAGCTCCATAAACCCAACACAGACAGGCAGCAGGCACAAGTCCAGGACAACACTGGCTTTTATTGTTTCTCTTCCTTAAGCGTTTCCCACAATTCAGCATCAGTTACAAGTGCAATAAAGCACACATGAGCCTTACACAGCACTTTGTCTTCCTCTCCGTTTCTCTCTTATCTGTTCACCTCCCGCCCTCCTCTGACAAGCTTCCTCATCTCCTCCCTCTTGATTCTGGCTTCCAGAGCAGTGGCAGCTGGCACCTTTTATGTAATACCCAGGAGTACTTCTGGTGTCCAGTAAGCTTGGTCTATAAGGTGGGAGCCTGATGAGCAGCACTCCCGGTGGCACTCTCCAAAACCCAACAGGGCTAAGCCAGCAAACTCCAAGTCCCAGCGTGCCCCGTAGGAATCTGGGCTGCTGTACCAACCCAGTTGTGCTGCCATCTAGTGATCCGGGGAGATAATGCCCTGACAAGCTATCCACCACCGACCCGGTCCTTCCAATTCAGAGGAGCCGGCCATCCGTCCCAATGCCTTCTGTACACGGTTTTGCAATTCATTCATTAGTTCATCCATTCATTTTCCAAACTCATGTTTTCCTCTACATGGTTGTGCAACATATTCATTTAGTCAATTATAAATTCATTCATTCATTTGTTCATTTACCAACTCATGTATTCTTTTGCAGAGTTATGAACTTCATTCATTTATGCATTTATTCATTTTCCAAACTCATGAATTCCTCAACAGGGCTATACAGTTAATTCCTCATCTTTTCAAGCATCCGTTCATTAATTTTACAAACTAGTTCCTAACTGTTCAGGTTTGTGGAATTCTTTCATTCATTCATTCATTCATTCATTCAAGCACATGTATTCCTGTGGGGAGCTGTACAATTAATGAATGAATTCAGCGTCAAGTCAGTCAGTCAATCAATCCATCCATCAATCTATTCATTCATTCAGTCAGTCATTTATTTTGTTTTCCAAGCCCATGTGTTCTTCTACATTGTTGTGCAGTTCATTCTGTCATTCACTTTAACCATCCATTCATCTCATTCATTAGTTCATTTCAAAAGTCGTGTTCCTACACAAGATTTTGCAATTCCTTCATTAATTCATTAATTTTCCAGGCATATGTATTCCTCTAAGGTGTTTTGTAATTCATTCCTTCATTTTCTCATCCACTCGTTAGTTCAGAATTTCCCCTTGGGATTAATAAAGTATCTATCTATCTATCTATCTATCTATCTATCTATCTATCTATCTATCTATCTATCTATCTATCTATCTATCTATCTATCTATCTATCTATCTATCTATTATATGGTTGATTCCTATCTATCTATCTATCTATCTATCTATCTATCTATCTATCTATCTATCTATCTATCTATCTATCTATCTATCTATCTATCTATCTACAGGGTTGTTTGTTCATTCGTTCATTCATTTCCTCACTAATTTTCCTCTACTGTATATGGTTTTGGAGTTCATTCCTTCATGTTCTGAACCCCACGTCCTCCACATCAGGATAGTGGGCCACCACATACCCCAGTAGCATCAGGCACTCAGCAGGACCCCATCTCTCCCATTGACACTCATGTACACACAGAGATCCATTTTGGAGCCTCCAGTCAGCCCGACGTGCACATCTTCAGTAGGAGAGAGGAGATCCTCGTCTCTCAAGCTGAAGCAGACGCGGCCGTACTCTGTCATTCCTCATTGGTCTGCTTTTGCCGGCAGGAAGCTTGAGTGGGCTGCCCAGGTTTGAATCGGGTAGCTTCACCTCTTTTTATAATAAACATTGTCTGTACAAAGGATTGTCAACAATACAAGGCTCTGCCATCGGGTTTCCATTTGTAAATCCTCCACTGGCAATTTGCTGACACATTGCAGAGTTCCAGAGCTTTCTGCATACTTGAAGAGTGAACACACACACACACACATGCACGCACATGGAGGATGATTCAAAGCAAATTCAGTCCAGGCTGCTGTCTAAAGGCAATGGAGATGGGGCTTGAAAGTGGGAGGGTTTCAAAGAGACAGGCTTTAGTAAACACGCCCCTCAGCCCCTCCACCACAAATGCTCACATTTTCATATCACTTGTGATAAGTGCATGTGATGCTGAACTTGAAGTGTGCTTAGTGAAATTGAGGAAAAATAACTGTTCTTATTCAATGGCAGTTCCAGTGAGGGGCTATATAGGCTTTGGCATAAAGGAGCCCCCTGTAATGTTTCCTGAATGATTCATTGGCTGAAAGTCCACAGTGTTGGTGTGTCACAGAGAGGATGTGCAGCATTGTTCATAATGGCTCTCGGTTTTGTTTCAATTCTCTTTTGCTACGACCTCTAGGGGGTCCTGAGTGCGTCTTATAACCAAGCCTGCCCTTTTAATTAGCTTTTGATTCAGTGGGCCGCTCTTGAAGTGATGTGACCAGCCCAGCACACCACGCTGGCCATCACAGAGTTGTAGAAGATGTGAAGGATGTCACTTCCTACATTAAAGGAGCACAGTCTCCTCAAGAAAAACAGTCTGCTCTGCCCTTTATTCTATAGTTCCTCTGTGTTCTGAGATCAGTCCAACCTGTCATTAATGGGGACCCCCTAGTGCTTGAAGGAGTGGACCACTAAAACATCCATCCTTAAATAGTGATTGGACATGGTAGATCTTCAGTTCTGTAAAAGTCCATAAGCAGTTCTTTAGTTTGCTGATATTAAGGTGCAGACAATTCTCAAAATTCTCCCTGACTCCTCTCCTCTGTCTCAGTAGACCCCATAAGTGCAGAATCATCTGAGAATTTCAACCAGCGATCAGACCTGCTGTTATATTTACTTTCAGAGGTGTCACAGAGTCAAGACAGAAGCAGAAAGGCTTGTTCCTTGTGGTGCTCCAGTGTTACCCATCCAGTGTTACCCACAAAAGTCTTTGGGCCTCATGTATAAACGGTTCGTACGCTCAGAAATGTTGCGTAAGAACTTTTCCACGTTCAAATCGCGATGTATAAAACCTACACTTGGCGTAAAGCCACGCACTTTTCCACGGTACCTCATGCCTTGTAATACGCAAGTTCTCCGCTCGGTTTTGCAGACTGGCGGCACCCAGCGTCAAAGCAATGGTACTGTTCTTGTGTGATTACTCATTATTTTCATGACGCGGCTTTATAAATACAGTACACAGAAACTAACCGCATATTGTTTATTAGTGTAATGCATCTGATTGTAATTAACTAATAACGATATAATGGTCAGGAACAGCCATAGTATTCCAAATACAGAACTGCTTTAGCGTTGTTACTCTCACTGCACCTTCTTCTTCTTCTTTCAGCTGCTCCCGTTAGGAGTTGCCACAGCGGATCATCTTTTTCCACATTACTCTCACTGACGACTCGGAGTATTTATATCACTGTATCTGAGTGTGAATCACAGCAGCAGCTGATCGGAAAGAGAATTATCTGTATACAGCATAATGGACACGCTGTCTCTGCCACTGCAAAATGTTTTAAAGCCTTTCTTGTATGGACCTCGCGGTTCAGAAACAGTTTCATCCCAAGAACTGTATAAGTACAATCACCCCGCTGTAAACTCACACTACAGTTATAATATTAGACAACCTGCGGCACTTCATAAAGCGCGTATTTACATATGATGACAATGAAAGCAAAATGATGAAATGCAGCAAAATATGTTGATTATATCATAGAGATAAAACTTTAACTTCATTTAAATAATCTGTATTGTTAATAATTAAACTTGTGAGGACACGGTGCCGCAGCGCCTAGTTAGTTCACGTATTGTTCCTGCATCGCGCTGTATATTTACTGAGGCTGGCATGACACTGGAAGGATAGAAGGATAGAATAATTAAACACGTACTATGAAGATATTTCAATGTTCCTTAAAAGTTTTGAAGAATCGTCGTTGTAAGCTTACAGATGGCTTAACGTCTGTTACAGAGCTGAATGTGTGACGATTGGGTATTTGGAGAAAGAAAAGTAAGGACAGGAATTGGAGGTTAGTGCGTTTGAAAGAGACAGTACCGATACAATAAATTATTTCATCGAAGGTCGCGCATGGTGCAGCAGCATCTTGCTTTTTAGTGTTCAATGGCATCTGAAGTTCTTCTCTTCCTTGTGCCCTAGCTTTAAATGTCACAATGAGAAGAAAAACAAGTTCAAAAATTTAAAAAAGTCAAAAAATCAAAAATTGAAGAATTAAAAAACACATCAAAAAAGAAGATTATTTTATGGGCATGCTTTGAAGCATCCAGATTATCTTATCTATTTTCAAAGGGTTTTTCGTATGTTACAGCATGAATATTGCCAAACAGAAAAATAAAAAAAATAAATAAGAAAAAATTAAAAAATGCAACCATTAAAAATGTCACACAAATTAAGCAAATATAAAAAAATAAATGTCAAAAACTCAAACTTAAGCATTGAAATGAGTCAAAAGTGTAAACATAAAAACCTGAATAGTTTTAAAAAAATGCAAAAATTCAAAAAAGTCATATTTCAAAAAATGTCAAATACAGTCTATATTAAAAATTCAACATCAAACTCCATTTTCCAAGGTTTCTCTGTGTTTCCAGCTTGAATATCTCAAAGAGAAAAATCCAAAAATGATTTTAAAAGTCAAAAGATTTAAAAAAATGCGAATGTCAAAAATGTAAATGTCAAAAAATTTGATGGCAAAACAAAGTAAAAAATGTAACAAAGATTTTTTTTTTAATTTTGGGATGTGCTCAGAGGTAGATAGATAGATAGAGGTGCTATATAACAGATAGATAGATAGATAGATAGATAGATAGATAGATAGATAGATGAATAGATATGAAAGGCACTATATAATAGATAGATGATAGATAGATAGATAGATAGATAGATAGATAGATAGATAGATAGATAGATAGATAGATAGATAGATAGATAGATAGATAGATAGATAGATAGATACTTTATTAATCCCAAGATGAAATTCCCATACTCCAGCAGCAGCATACTGATAAAGACAATATTAAATTAAAGAGTAATAACAATTCAGGTATAACAGACAATAACTTTGTATAATGTTAACGTTTACCCCCTTGGGTGGAATTGAAGAGTCGCATAGTGTGGGTCTCCTCAGTCTGTCAGTGGAGCAGGATGGTGACAGCAGTCTGTCACTGAAGCTGCTCCTCTGTCTGGAGATGATCCTGTTCAGTGGATTCTCCATGATTGACAGGAGTCTGCTCAGCACCCGTCGCTCTGCCACGAATGTCAAACTGAACAGCTCCGTGCCTACAATAGAGCCTGCCTTCCTCACCAGTTTGTTCAGGCGTGAGGCGTCCCTCTTCTTTATGCTGCCTCCCCAGTACACCACCGTGTAGAAGAAGGTGCTCGCCACAACCATCTGATAGACTATCTGCAGCATCTTATTGCAGATGTTGAAGGACGCCAGTCTTCTAATGAAGTATAGTCGGCTCTGTCCTCTCTTACACAGAGTATCAGTATTGTCAGTCCAGTCCAGTTTATCATCCAGCTGCACTCCCATGTATTTATAGGTCTGCACCCTCTGCACAGTCACCTCTGATGATCACGGGGTCCATGAGGGGCCTGGGCCTCCTAAAATCCACCACCAGCTCCTTGGTCTTGCTGTGTTCAGTTGTAGATGGTTTGAGTCTGTGGAGTTATGTGTGTTATGTTATGTATGAGGTATGTGGAGTTTCTCATGTATTTTCCGAGGGATGTCCCACCAGCTTAGACATTATAAAGAGGAAAACCTGTGACACAAACAAACAAATAAATAAATCAATAAACAAATAAATAAATAAATAAATAGTCCTAACAGATGTGGTGAATAGTGAATCACAGAGGTGAGATTTTGGTGGCTTTTAGTTTCATATTCGCCTTCACCACAGGCTCTCCTGAATTTCTTTAGCCCATCCGTGTCCCAATCCACAAATGAGTGGTAGGTAAAGCAGTCGTCTGCTCTAAAGTGACGCTGAGGTGCACACATAGGACACTGAGACTGACCCTATTGGTAGTCATTGAGAGCCCAAGCAATGAGGCTTTGCGTTCTTTTAAATTCCTGGTCATTAAAGTGGTCCAACTTTAGGATCACTCAAGATACAGTGGACCACAGATGATGGACCTTAATCTTCCTTCACACTGAAAACCTTACAAGTTCAAAGGTTAAGAATAGACCCCTTCATTCAATGTCACTGACTCACTTCAAGTGCTCTCTTGATTTCTCAAAGGACAAGAAATCAGGAAATGACTCCTCTTCACAGTCAGGCCGGCACATCTTGACAACGTGCTGACCTTGTTCTCCCCGTTGCTCCTGTGTCACTTGATTCCCATGCGATGCTCGTTGTCCCTTCAGCCGTTCTTCTGATGAAGACACTTGTGGTCTCAGCTCATCTTTCTTTGCTCTGAAGCAGCTGGAAGAACTCGGTTTCAGAATTCCCACGGATTGCAAAGGAATTCTCCCTCATTTGTCTCGGCCATTGTAGCTGAGGAGTTGCCTCTTGCTCGGTCTTCCTTTGTATGACACAAAATAGATCTGGTAGTAGCATTCTTGGGAATCTGCATCTGTCCATTTTAAAATCAAAGGACCCCAGCTGTGGCTGACCAGCACAAGTGAATGCAGGCAGTGTGGCCCCCTAATGGTCGTGGTGAAGAGTGTAAATCATCTGGACGGCCAACGTGACCTTTAGTCAGTGTCATGTTGCAGTTGCAGAACTATGCAAAATAATTCTACCTGAAAATATGTGCCCTAAGGATAATTCTCACATTAAAGGCACTATACAGTTATGGGCAAAAATTCTGAGAATGAAACCAAGTGTTGGTTTTCACAAGTCTGCTGCTTCAGTGTTTTAGGTCCTTTTGTCAGATGTTTCTCTGGTATACTGAAGTTGAATTACAAGCAGTTCAGACGTTTCAAAGGCTTTTATTGACAATGACATGAAGTTTTTGCACAGAGTCCATATTTGCAGTGTTGACCCTTCTTTCTTTTTCAAGACCTCTGCCATTTGCCCTGGCAGGCTGGAAATCAACTCTGACTGATGGCAGCCCATTCTTGGAGAATCAATGCTTGGAGTTTGTCAGAATTGGTGGGTTTTTGTTTGCCCACCCGCCTCTTGACCACAAGTTCTCAATGGGATTAAAGGTCCGGGGAGTTTCCAGGCCATGGAGCCCAAATGTCAATGTTTTGTTCCCCGAGCCACTTAGTTCTCACTTTTCCTTATGGCTCCATCATATCGTAAAAATACAAATAGAAAACAACAACAACAACATGTATTTCTATAGCACATTTTCATACAAATAATGGAGCTCAAAGTGCTTTACATGTTGAAGAAAAGAAAAAAGAGACAAAGTAAGAATTCAAATCAGAGAACACTAATTAACATAGAATAAGAGTAAGGTCCAATGGCCAGGGAGGACAGAAGAAACAAAAAAAAACTCCAGGCGGCTGGAGAAAAAATAAAATCTGCAGGGGTACCAAGGCCATGAGACCTAACATAAATGATCAGTCCTCATTGTATTCTGGGTTCTCATGGAAAGAATTGATGATGCGGTCCGTGGACTTCTGGCCTTTAATCCATCAATGTAGGGACATCCGGTGCTTTGATTAGGTGGTGGTGGTGCAGTACGCCACCACAGAAAACCGGGAAGAAACAGAAAAGTACGGATTTTGGAGGCACCATGAATAGTAATGACAATTAATTGAATATACAGAGCATCAAGATTAAATTAAATTGAAGTTATGAGAAGGCCATGTTACAGTAATGAGTTTTTAGAAGTTTTTTTTTAAAGTGCTCCGCTGTATTAGCCTGGTGAATTCTTATTGGCAGGCAATTCCAGATTTTAGGTGCATAACAGAAGCGCCGCCTCACCACTTCTTTTAAGTTTAGCTCTTGGAATAATAAGCAGACACTCATTTGAAGATCTAAGGTTACGATTTGGAGTGTAAGGTGACTGACATTCTGAAATATAAGATGGAGCAGATTATTGAAGGCTTTGTAAACCCTCGGCAGTATTTTAAAGTCACTTCTAAATGACACCGGTCACCAGTATAACGAAGCTAAGACTGGTGTGATGTGCTCAGATCTTCTGTTTGTAGTTAAGATTCTAGCAGCTCCATTCTGCACTCGTTGTAATCAATTCATGTCTTTTTTCAGTGGTCCTGAGAGGAGTGAGTTACAGTAAAGTAGTGAGCTGAAAACAAAAGAGTGAACTAATTTCTCAGAATCTTTCAGTGATATAAGAGGTCTAACTTTTGCTATGGTTTCGTAAGTGAAAAAATGTTGTCCTAGTGATCTAATTAATTCTGATTAGTCAACAAGTTACCCCTAAATTCTTTTCCTCCATCTTGACTTTTAATCCTAATGCATCAAGTTTATTTCTAATAACCTCATTATATCCATTATTGCCAATCACTAAAATTTCATTTTTTTCTTTATTTAGCTTGAGAAAATTACTACTCATCCACTCAGAAACACAAGTAAGACATTGTGTCAGTGAAACAACAGAGTCGGGGTCATCAGGTGCTATTGATAAATACAGTTGCATGTCATCAGTATAGCTGTGGTAGCTCACGTTATGCCCCGAGATAATCTGACGTAACGGAAGCATGTAGATCGAAAAGAGCAGCAGACCCAGGACAGAGTCTTGTGGAACACCATATAGAATATCAGGGGTCTTTGAAGCATAATTACCACAACAACAAAGAATTTTCTACCTGCCAGGTAGGATTTAAACCAATTTAACAAAAGGAACAGCTTTCTAATTATAAAGTGTCCTGAAGTGGGTATCACTTTGGAAAGGCACTATACACTCACCAGCCACTTCATTAGGTACAATTTGCTAGTAGCAGGTTGGACCCCCTTGTTGCCTTCAGAACTGTCATAATTCTTCGTGGCATCAACTCAACAAGGTGCTGGAAACATTCCTCAGGGATTTTGCTCCACATTGACATGATAGCATCACACAGTTGCTGCAGATTTGTCAGGTGCACATCCATGATGTGAATTTCCTGTCCCACCACATCCCAAAGGAGCTCTGCTGGATTGAGATCTGGGGACTGTGGAGGTTATTTGAGTCCAGTGAACTCCTCGTCACATTTGCGATGATTTGAGCTTTGTGACATGGTATGGTATCCTTCTGGAAGGAGCCATCAGAAGATGGGGACATTGAGGTCATAAAGGGATGGACACGGTCAGTGACAAGACTCTGGTAGGCTGTAGCATTTACAGTAAATGACGCTCAGTTGGTACTAAGGGGCCCAAAGCGTGCCAAGAAAATATCACAGACACCATTACACCACCACCACCAGCCTGACCTGTTGATACAAGGCAGGATGGACCCCTGCTTTCATGTTGTTGACACCAAATTCTGACCCCACCATCTGCAGAAATCGAGACTTATCAGACCAGTCAACATTTTTCTAATCTTCTATTGTCCAATTTTGATGAGCCTGTGTGAATTGTAGCCTCAGTCGCATGTTCTTAGATGACAGGAGTGTCACCCGCTGTTGTCTCCTGCTGCTGTAGCCCCTCATCTGCTTCAAGGGCTGACGTGTTGTGTGCTCAGAGCTGCTCTTCTGCATATCTCGCTTGTAACGAGTGCTTATTTGAGTTCCTGTTACTTTTCTATCAGTTCAGACTGGTCTGGCCATTCTCCTCTGACCTCACTGCTGCTCACTAATATTTTCCCCTTTTCAGACAATTCTCTGTACTCCTTAGAGATGATTGTGAGTGAAAATTCCAGTAGATCAGCAGTTTCTGAAATACTCAGAGCAGCCCGTCTGGCACCAACTACCATGACATGTCCAGAATCACTTCAGTCCCTTTCTTCCCCATTCTAATGTTAAGTTTGAACTTCAACAGGTGGTCCTGACGAGGTCTACAGGCCGAAATGCAGTGAGTTGCTGCTGTGTGATTGGCTGATTAGAGATTAGTGTTGAACAGGTGTACCTAATAAAGTGGCCAGTGAGTGTTTGGTCTCCCAGTGAGCCACTTTGACTGTCTGAGCTCATTTTGTAGAAAAGGTGCTATATAAAATTAAAACTCCACACCAGTACTTGTCTGTTGAAGGTGCCATTAGTAATTTGCCAAATAAATATGGTTGTCATGTCGTGTCCTTTTGGTGTCACAACTTTCAAAGCCAGCAGTTTATAGACTTGAAAGTTGACCCCAAACTTGTTGAAAGTGGCTATATAAAGTCAAACGTCTACTAATCCAGCCTGATACAGCACAGTATGTGAGTCTAAGTGAGTGAGTGACTTCATCGTGCTGTCAAAAATGATTGTACTTTACCTGTTAAGTTTATGGGACTTGATTTCACTTCTGAAAGGCGCTATATGAAGTCAACTTGCTGGTGTATTCCTCAATACTGTCACTGTCACCACGAAAGGCACTATATATAGGAGTTGGATGCCATTAAATGTTCATAAATTTTAATGAGAATAAGACAGAAGTCGTACTGTTTAGACCCAATAGCACCAGCGGGACCCCATGCATGGACCTTTCCACTGTGGCTTAATTTGAGAAATCCATGATCACAAATTTAGGTGTGAAAATGGATTCCACTTTAAAACTTGATAGCTATGTGATATACAATGGTAAAATCTTGTTTTTTCCAGTTGAGGCAGCTGCCAAAAATCAAGCCTATTTTGTTTAAACACAACCTTGAAACAGGGATACCCGCTTTTATAACATCTCGTCTAGATTACTGTAATGTGCTTCATTTTGGAATTAGCCAGGCCTCCATTGCTCTCCTGCAGCTGCTGCAAACACCGCTGCTCGGTTTTTAACTGGCAAAAGAAAGCATGAGCACGTTACCCCAATTTTGGATTCCCTTTACTGGCTTCCAATTAGTTTTCAAATCCATTTTAAGATCGTTGTATTTGTTTTTAAATCCTTTAATGGTTGTGTCCCGTTTTATTTGTCGGAACTGCTGCCCCCTTATGTCCCATCTCGCTCTCTCAGATCAGCAGACCAGACGCTTTTACGTGTTGTCAAGGCACGATGCAAACTCAGAGGTCATCATGCTTTGTCAGTTGTAAATCCAAAACTCTCGAACGATTTGCTGTTGCACATTAGATAGATAGATAGATAGATAGATAGATAGATAGATAGATAATAGATAATATGAACGGCACTATATAATAGATAGATAGATAGATAGATAGATAGATAGATAGATAGATAGATAGATAGATAGATAGATAGATAGATAATAAAGGAACTATATGATAGATAGATAGATAGATAGATAGATAGATAGATAGATAGATAATATGAAAGACACTATATAATAGATAGATAGATAGATAGATAGATAGATAGATAGATAGATAGATAGATAGATAGATAGATAGATACTTATTAATCCCCAAGGGAAATTCCCATATCCAGCAGCAGCATACTGATAATAACAATATTAAATTGAAGAGTGATAACAATGCAGGTATAGCAAACAATAACGTTGTATAATATTAACGCTTTACCCCTCGGATGGAACTGAAGAGTCAGTATAGTGTGGGGTCTCCTCAGTCTGTCAGTGGAGCAGGATGGTGACAGCAGTCTGTCGCTGAAGCTGCTCCTCTGTCTGGAGATGATCCTGTTCAGTGGATGCAGTGGATTCTCTGTTATCAACAGGAGTCTGCTCAGCGCCCATCGCTCCGCCAAATGTCAAACTGTCCAGCTCCGTGCCTACAGCAGAGCCGCCTTCCTCACGAAATTTGTCCAGGCGTGAGGTGTCCATCTTCTTTCTGCTGCCTACCCAGCACACCACCGCGTAGAAGAGGCACTCACCACAACGTCTGATAGAACATCTGCAGCATCTTATTGCAGATGTTGAAGGACGCCAGCCTTCTAATGAAGTATAGTCGGCTCTGTACTTTCTTACACATGGCATCAGTATTGGCAGTCCAGTCCAATTTATCATCCAGCTGCACTCCCAGGTATTTATAGTTCTGTGCCCTCTGCACAGTCACCTCTGATGATCACGGGGGCCATGAGGGCCTGGGCCTCCTAAAACCCACCACCAGCTCCTTGGTTAGGCAGGCTTCTTCAGTTGCTGTCTTTAAATCTTATTTAAAACACACTTTGACTCCTGCCCTTTAACCCAGTATGGTATGTTGACTATCTGTGTAGTTTTTATTATGAATTTCTTCAGCTCTTATGTGTTTCTGTTTCTTTTATCCTTTTGGGTCTGATATGTTGGGTTTTGTTGTACAGCAGTTTGATCAGCCTTAATGTTGTTTTTAAAGTGGTTAATAAATAAATAAACAAATAAATAAATAAATAATGCCCAAAGACATGCAGGTTAGGTGCATCCTAAATTGTCCTTAGTGTGTGCTTGGTGTGTTGGTTGGCGCCCTGCCCGGGGTTTGTTTCCTGCCTTGCGCCTGTGTTGGCTGGGATTGGCTCCAGCAGACCCCCGTGACCCTGTAGTTAGGACATAGCGGGTTGGATGATGGATGGATGGATATAATGTCACTGATTGGCTGTCTCATTTCTCAATGTTGCTTCTCACTGTGAATCTGAACGAGACGCCGCACCCGTCTGCCTCGTTTCATACACGGCATTTGTAAAAGTCAAACGTTTTCTCCTTTACTCCCATTATTATCCCTGTTAGCACGACTTTGTGATCCTTTGCAAAACTGGTTATTTAATAGTGTCCCCGCAGAGTGTCACAGTGGTCTTCACCTTGGAAAGGCGCTATATAATGTTGTATAGTAGAGTCTCAACCTCGTCTCATTGTGAAACTGAACGAGTCGCACACTATACAATGAACTAAATAATCAGTGTGTCACCGCGGTCTTAACATTGGAAAGACGCTATATAATGTCACAGGTCTGCTGGCTCGGTCCCCATCTCTGATTTCTAGTGTGATCCTGTGTAGTGACTTCATTTGGCACAGCTCACTTTGTAAAAAATATAAGCTGTTCGGGTAAGACCCCAAGTATGGAGTGGTCCCGTTCAGGGGCACGGGGTAGCTGTTCTGACAGAATTTGACCAGCGCTGGAGGGAGCACCCGAATATGGAAGATAAATAAATAAATATTTAATAAATAAAGAGTGATGGTCTTTTGACCTTGGCATAGCCAGCGCGCTGATGTTTAGTCACAGAACATTAAATTAAAAGCAGAGCCCCTCAAGTAAATAAACGCCTGACCTGATCTTCTGCAGAAATAACGCAAAGTGCAGCCTGTCCGTCAGATGTTCTGCTGCAGGATTTTGTTTTCTTTTCCCTTTTTTAATTTAAAAAAAAAAGAAAAATCCCAAAAGCAGAGCCTCCCTAATTCCTGGAGTCGGTGTCAAAGTTAAACAAGTCGGACGGTAATGAAAAAGGCATGTCCGCCGTGTTTTTCCTCTGCTGCCCATCAAAATGTAATATCCTCGGATCGGCTCTTTGTTTGCCTTTGAAATTCTAAAGGACCTGCGTGTGTCTAATATGGCGAGGCGTTTGGGAGTCCCCCACCCACCACCACAACCTCGATCTCCTCGCGGAGATTCCAAGGTGTTGTCTGAAATGAAACATTTCAAAATGCCTTCGCTGCCCCCTTTAAAAAATACAGTAACACAATACAACGGAAAAAAGATTTAATCTTCCCTAAACTATAAAAGTCACTCATCCAGAGAAACATCTGCACGCTCAAATTTAAAACAAACTGTAAAAGAGTCCGATAACCCACGGGGGGCCCAGGCCGGCGGCACACGCTTCTCATTGTCGGTCCTGATTGAAGACACACGTCTGCTCAGCTCGGTGAGCCCGCGCTTTGTCTCGCTCGGTGCGCCCCGGTCCCCTCATGGCCTTGGACCTCCTCCTGCCGTGTGCCGCTGGTGACATCTGCCCGCTCACCCAGCGATGTCCCGAAATGCCGTGGGCTCAGCCTGAGAGAAAGAGATGGAGAAAGAGCTTGTAAAAAGGGACTATATACGGGCCGAGGACTATTGCTTTCTCTGCAAACAGGTGCTGCTTACTGAAAAAGGCGCTATATACACGACAAACTGACTTGTTTCGCTCCAACCAGAAGGTGCTCCTACTAAAATGACAATTAAATCAGGCAAATTGGAGGTTGCCTTTGAAAGGTGCTATAAACACAAATGATGATTATTTCCTATACAAATAGAGATGCTTCATTTACAAGGCACTATATACATAATAGACCATTGTTCTCTACAAGCAGTGGGTGCTCCCTGCAAAAGGTGCTGTATCCCCAGTAGATTATTCCTTTCTCTGCAAAAAGAGGTGTCCACTATAAAAGGTGCTATATGCACAACAGATGATTGCTTGTTCTGTAAACAAAGAGGTGGTCCCAGTAAAGACGCTTTATACTCAAAGGATGGATGTTTTCTCTACCAACAGGGACGCTTCATTTACAAGGCAATATATACATAATAGACAATTGTATTCTCTACAAACAGGGGGGGTTCACCTTGTGAAAGCACCTACTGTATATACACAACAGATTATTGCTTTCTCTGCAAACAGAGGGTGCCCACGTAAAGACACTGCTGCTTTTCAGTAAAGGGGCTTTAAAAGTGGGTTCCCCCGCCCCCGGGGGATGCGATATTGAGAAAAGCTTTTTTTATAAATTAATTAATTATTTTTTATTATTATTTTATTTTTTATTTTTATTTTTTTTTAAAAAAATT
>NW_024386665.1:0-17400 GCF_016835505.1 Polypterus senegalus
ACCTTCCTTGAGTATTTAAAGTACAGTGAATGAACATTTTCATATATATATTACCAATGGTAAATTTCAGCCATAATTGTACATAAAATATATTTTAATTAGAGGTCAAGTTCCATCCAGCACTGTTTCCTTCCTTCCTTTTAATGTTTTAGGATAAATTTCTTTATGCCAAAACCACATATGAACCCTGAAATTTAACTAAACACATTCAGAAAATGTATGAATGAATGGATTTGTCCTAAATAAATAAAACACATTTATTCAGTGTTGATTTAACATACTTGCAACATTTTTTACTTAAGTCTGAAGAAAAAGGTAACTTACTATAAAATACATTTTAAAAAATGCAATATGATTTTCATTAATGTATATTAATAATAATTTAGAGTATAGGAAAAATTAAAAGCAACCCTGTACTGGAACAAGCATAATGTGAAAATGAATGACAGAATTAAAAGCATGAAATGCCTTACCTAGCTACCTGCTGCTGCTGGTGGACTGAGGGCTAGTAGTCTTCTAAACATTGTATTTATACAAAGCAAAATTAATTAGGTTAGTCTGAAGACACCATACTTGATATTAACATTATTAGTGCAGTCAGATAGTCAAAAAGGTTATGCATTGGGTGTGTTTTTATTAAGTGCCACAGAGGTTAAGCATCTTGTCAAATGAAGGACAAACGTCACAAAAAGGTTTGGGTAGCCACTCCGTATAATGGAAGTTAGGTTCAAAAACAGGGCAGTGAAATCTTTTCATAACTGAGTCCAAGACAGAACTGATTAAGGAAAGACAAAATGGCAGTTTTAAAGTGAACCAGTGGAAGTGAGGTTATCAGGGTTGAACTGGAAGTACGTCATCGGACTGGAACTGGAAGTGATGTCATGGGCCTGGAACCGAAGTGTTGTTATTGGGGCTGGGCAGAATTTCCTGTGACTGTGCTGCAGAAGGAAGAGAGAATGGGTTAGTTTACTCTGTCATCCCCTGGTCTGGAATTGAATTACCTTCATTCAAGCCCTTTAGCTGCCTCTATATACTATTGTTTTCATCTGGTTTTCTTAAATTATGAGAATAGCACAGCAAAACAGTTTATTAAGGAATAAGTAAGGAAATACAGATGTAATTTTTCCTAAATTAGATCATTTCTGGAACTGCAGGTCTGACATTGTGGTCAGCAACACAGGAGCGCAGGGGACTGTACTTTCTCTGGTCCTGTTCAGCCTATATACATCAGACTTCCAATACAACTCGGAGTCCTGCCACATGCAAGAGCTCGCTGACGACACTGCTATTGTGGGCTGCATCAGGAGTGGGCAGGAGGAGGAGTATAGGAACCTAATCAAGGACTTTGTTAAATGGTGCGACTCAAACCACCTACAACTGGACCTGGTGGTGGATTTTAGGAGGCCCAGGCCCATCATGGACCCAGTGATCATCAGAGGTGACTGTGTGCAGAGGGTGCAGACCTATAAATACCTGGGAGTGCAGCTGGATGATAAATTGGACTGGGCTGCCAATACTGATGCTCTGTGCAAGAGAGGACAGAGCTAACTATACTTTGTAGAAGGCTGGAGTCCTTCAACATCAGTAATACAATGCTGCAGATGTTCTATCAGACAGTTGTAGAATGCCCTCTTCTACACGGTGGTGTGCTAGGGAGACAGCATAAAGAAGAAGGACGTCTTACGCTTGGACAAACTGGTGAGGAAGGCAGGTTCTATTGTAAGCACAGAGCTGAACAGTTTGACATCTGTGGCAGAGTGACAGGCGCTGAGCAGGCTCCTGTCAATCATGGAGAATCTACTGCATCCACTAAACAGTATCACCTCCAGACAGAGGAGCAGCTTCAGTGACAGACTGCTGTCACTGCCCTGCTCCACTAACTGACTGAGGAGATTGTTCCTCCCCCACACTATGCGACTTTTCAGTTCTACCCGGGGGGGTAGAGGTTAACAGTACACAAGATTATTGTCTGTTATACCTGCATTTTATCACTCTTTAATTTAATATTGTTTTAATCAGTATGCTGATGCTGGAGTATGTGAATTTCCCCTTGGGATTAATAAAGCTCTATCTATCTATCTATCTATCTATCTATCTATCTATCTATTACTATCTTCTATCTATCTATCTATCTATCTATCTATCTATCTATCTATCTATCCATCCATTTCAGGATATAGCAATGGTACACTGAAATATAAAGAACCTATGAATGCTAATAATAATAAAATAAATCATCATGGCCAATCCATCTAATATGTTCAAAATAAAGGCATCATTGGATTAACTCTGTTGTTTGCTTACCAAATTCCAGTTTTACAAAAAACACTACTCTTCTACAGCAGGCCCAAGAATGTTTCTGAGAGCAGAATGAATGCAGCTAAGTGATGAAGCTGCAATTAGACATTCATTTGAAGGCTGAGATTCTAGATTTCCATTCTCTCACCAAACACATCTTAAATCATTTTGATCTTCATGTTTCACATGGCATTGGTGGAACATTTATATATTGCACAGAATTGCCACTGGACCTTTTTAGCAACGATAAAAACCACACCCACCAATGTTTTTGTCAGCTCTGGACTGGTCAGTAGGCATTCATTCAAAGCTGTTCCTTGAAATTTCTCTGAACAGTAAAAATATGACACATATTTTCTAGGTCATTTTCTCATTTTCTTGGACCTTCTCAGCATCCCAAAATATTAAAATCTCATCCATGTAGTCCTTGTAGTACTACTTGTAACTCAAGTCTCCTTTCTAGGCACTTGAGACAACGAACAGTACATGCCTTGCTGTCAGGCAAGCTAGGTTTTTTTTATATGGCAATGGCATCTCATAATGTCTATCATCTTTACATCTGACCTCTCCTTCATCATTGACAGGAACAGAAGATGCTCTTGAGACATATGGTTATCCTCTGTTACTCTGCCCCTAAAATCAGATTCAAGCACCCTGATGGTGTTCTTGCAGTATGACTGATGATCCTATCTGACTGATAGGCAAGAGTTTGTTAGTCTTGGGAACAGCAGGTCCATAGTTATGGACTGAGCTATCATTTTTTCATTGATGATACTCAAGTTCATTTCAATGTTAAAAACAAAACTTCATCAGAGCTTTCTCAGCTGAAAACTTGCCTCAATGAAATAAAAACCTGAAAGGAACAGAACTCTTTAAAGTTAAATTACAACAAAACTGAACTCCTGCAAATTGGCAATAAAGCACAACTTAAAAAATTCAGCTCCTTTTCATTCACTCTTGACAGTTAGCTCATTAGACCTTCTTCAAATGCAACGGATCTTGGTGTTATTTTGAACCGTCCCTTTTTTATTCCACCGACATAAAACACATTAAGAAACTTTCTTACTTTCATCCCTGTAACATATATCATGTTTGCTCATTTCTAATACTGAGAAACTTGTCCATGCTTTTATCACATCCCATATCAATTATTGTAACTCCCTACTGTCAGGTGAACTTTCTAATCTTATATCACAGCTCCACTTGATTCAAAACTCTGCTAAAAGAGGCCTTATATGAATCAGAAACAGTGAGCACTTAACACCCATCCTGCTTTGCTTTCACTAGCTTCCTGTGTTGTACAAGATTGAATTTAAAATTCTACAAAACTTTAATGGCCTTGCACTGGACTACATCAGTGACCTTCTGCATGACTATGCTCATGTTTGCCAGCTAAGGTCCTCAGATTCTGCAAGCTTTTCGTTCCTTCAGCCTTCACCTGTATAGCCCCCAGACGATGGAATGACCTCCCTAAATTAATTTGATCAGCTGACTCCATTCATTCTTTTAAAAAACAACTTAAATCTCATCTGTCCAGGAAGGATTTTAGCTTAAGATTGTGTTACTTAATTTACATAATTTGTGTGTGTGTTATATCACAAAAGATGGTATTTGTTTCAGGCTCTTCATTTAGTATTGAACTTAGAATTTTTTAATTCTATTTAATGCTTTGTATATCTTGTATTTATTTGTTTAGTGTTTTATGCAGAAAATATTTGTACCCAATTTATATATACAGTATCCTGCAGTTTAAAAAAGCACCTTGAGCATGGGAAAGTTGATATATAAATAAAATGTATTATTATTATTATTATTATTATTATTATTATTATTATTAACTCTCTAAACTCTGTTCTATGAACATAATGTACCTCACTTGTAAGGTTGAGTGAAGATTGAAGATCTGGTATAACTTGTCTCATAATGACTTGGTCACTTAACCCAAAGGCTTTACCATAGCCAGCTACACTCCAGCATAGTTCTGTTCTCTGTGCAAAAGATTGATTGTCCTTTGTGATGTTATACAAATATGATTGGTTGGAAATCCTGATGATGGGGTCTCTGACTAAAAGTTTTATTTTTATATATCTGCCCAGAGATGTCAAATGTACTAGTTGTAGGATGAGGTTTAAATAGCTGCTCAAAACAGCCAGCCCAGTGAGTCACAATTGCAGCATCATTCGTAAGTGGCCATTCCACCACCTGATCAACGTATCTCTCGAGGAATAGATTTGATATGTGTAATGCTTCTGATTCCACTGTAAGTGGGTCACTAGATCACTAGATATTGCATCACTTGCTTACAGATTTCTAACAAATGCCTCTTTATCTGACCTCTAGAGCTCTACAGCCGCAAGGTTTCACATCAAGCATCAAGCATCAAGCCAGCAGATGAAACACCTTCTGCTTAACACCGTAACAATATCAACACAACCCAAAGCAACCTTCATGGTCTTGAAGTTGAAGCTTGAAGTCACCTCATATTATAACTGCAGAGTCAGAGTGAGTCATCATTACATTTTTGGTGACACAACAAATCATTTCCATTGCTAGGTCCTCTTTTGCAGTGGGAGGAGTATAACTCATTAATAAGTATGATGTAATTTATCTCTCTTGACTAATAACATGGACACATTCCAACAGACATAAATTTCAATTCCTGAAGTATAAACTGTAGTTTTAACTATAATATGCTTCCTTTTACACAATTCCTCATTCAAATACATGATGAGTACTCCTGTTGTCCTTTTCCACACCACACTGGCTGTCTGTCTGCTTAAATAAGATGAAATCTGTCCGACATTAAAAGCATCAGGTTTGCCAGCTATCTGTAAAGCACAATATGCCACTGAACTTGCATGCTTGGTTCGCTTATAAGCACAGACTGATTATCCATTTTAGTTGATAGTGATCAAACATTGCCCATTACAATAGATAATAGACCAGTGCTAAATCCTTTTGTTTTTGCTTTTACTCTTTCACCGCATGTTGCTCTCTCCATCTGTGGACAACCAGCTTCTGTGATAAAGTGTAACTGCGCTGTTTAGGAGCTTGTGATCTCAGGGTAAGCAGCTAATTACATATTTTCTCAGTGTATCTTACTGTTTCAGGTATTGCAGACATAAGGTAGACATTGGGTGCCCTTTGCAATTCCATCCAGGTTAACAGCATGTTTGAAGTGTGTCAAGACAAGCTGGTGCATGGGTTTGTGTGCATTACCATTCATTTGTAAATTTAAGAGCCATTTAAAGTCAATTTATCTGATTTCTAGTGGCTCCTATCAGTAACAAGCCAGAAGCCATACAAATTTAATTTTAAATTAGACTATCCATTGTGGAAGTTGACCCGGACACAGACAGGCAGACACGCTTATCTCACCCACAATCACGTTTATTTACAAAATAAAAAGTGCACCCCAAAAGTCCCCAAAGTCCTGGCCACAACAATGCCTTACTCAGGCCTCCTTTCTCCCAGCTCAGTCCACTCCGGCCCGACTCTCGCCCTGAATGAAGGGAGGCGGCCCCTTTTATCCGCACCCCGATGAACTCCAGGTGCTCCCCGGCAATCTCCCGCTGACACGACCCAGTGTGGCGGAAGTGCCAGTTGTTCTCCCGGAAGCTCTCCGGGTGTCCCTGCTTCTCTTTCCCCCAGCACTTCCTGGTGTGGCGGAAGAGCTGAGGTCCAGGGTCCCCAAGGCATTGGGCGCCCCTGGCGTGACCACGGGCACCTACAGGGTGGGGCTTCCATGCCCTGCGTGGGCCCCCAAAGCAACCAGGAAGGCGGCCCCCCACGTGATCCCAGATGGGCACACGCCACCTCCGGCCCTCCAAGGCATCCCGAGCCGGGTCGTGGCTCCTAGCATCCTCGACACCATCCATCCATTTTCCAACCCGCTGAATCCGAACACAGGGTCACGGGGGTCCGCTGGAGCCAATCCCAGCCAACACAGGGCACAAGGCAGAGACTAGTAACTACTTTGTAGTATATAATTTCAGAAATAAAAAGAAAACAGTGAGAAATACAGAGCTTCTGTAAAAAGACTGCTGCTTGCACAGCTCCCAGAAGTAATTATACTTAATCTGTAGAATTTTTTCCTTTACTATTAAATTGTCAACTGAATGATCATTTTAAACTAAGAGTCCAATAAATTATTTAGGTAACAATAAAAAGAATTTACAAAACATAGTTTGATAAACAAGAATGAAAGGACGAAAGCCACAAATGTATTTGTGTCATAAATTACTGGTCACAAGAAAGAATGCAGATGAAGACATCTAAATTACCTTTAAGTGTCTTATGTAGTCCAAATGAATAAAAAGACTTGTAACTGAGACAGATTGCAGCTTGTTTTTAATATAGTTTTTAACATAGTGTCTGTAGTTAAGATTTTATCTCATCAGAACACAATCCTCCCAATGCAGCATCTTTAATCAAAATGATAATTCTTGATTTTGTAGAAATGCTTTTATGGATTTTTTAATGAAATGTTTTACAGAACTTAAATACCACATACTTTACATGTACATTTTATCATAGAAATACAGTATATATTTAAAATGAACATTTCAAAGCACAGATATAGACAGGATTGCCAAATATAATTTGTTCGTTGTTTTTCCCAATTCAAAACCATCTTTGAAAGATTATTCAACTTCAACTTTATTGTCATATGCACTGACTTCACTGAAGATCTTCATTGTGAGTCCTCCATCAATAAACAAGCAAGAGACAAGAATACACAACATTCTCCAAAGAAATGCAAAATAAATAGAATTAAGAGTGCATGTGCAAATAAATATATGATTCAATGTAAGCTTTGCAGGTATATGAAATTAAGATGGTCTTCCATCCTCCAGACACAAGCTAGCCGGCAGTACTGAGGGGTGAGGCAGTGGATGGATTTTAATTAAAAGCCTGATGACAAAGGGGAGAAAACCATCTGTTAACCTTGATGTTCTAGTTGCTGTGCTCTTGTACCATCTCCCTGATGGTGGCAGTATAAACAGTTCATATTGTTGGTGGATTGTGTCCATAATGTTATGGACCTCCTGAGAATTCTGGTGTTATAGATGTCCTCTAGTGCATGGAGTGCTGTTCCAGTGATATTTTGTGCCGATTTTATCACCCGCTGTAGAGCCTTGGGGTCTCATGCTGTACTTTTGCCAAACCATACTGAAAAGGAGTAAGTGAGCTGCTGAGGATAGTGCTTGGCATACCAAATTCCTCAGCCTTCAATTACAAATACTGCCGGGCTTTCCCTGCCAGGTCTGTGACATGGTAGGTGCAAGTGAGATACTCAGAGATGTTAATAACAAGAAATTTAAATGTGGCCACTCGTCCACCTCAGTCTCTCCAATGCACAGTGGTGGGTGCTGATGTCTCTTCCTCCATGTGTCAATAATCATTTCTTTCATTTTGCTGGTGTTAAGAAAGAGATTACTATCCTGACACCACTTCACCTCCATCCTGTATGCCAACTTATCACCACCAGAAATCATCCATCTATCCATCCATTATCCAACCTGCTAACATCCTAACTACAGGCTCACGGTGGTCTCTGGAGCCAATCCCAGCCTACACAGGGCAAGGCAGGAAACAAACTCTGGGCAGGGAACTAGCCCACCACAGGGAGCGCACACACACACACATACACACCAAGCTCACACTTGGGACAATTTATGATCACCAATGCACCTAACCTGCATGTCTTTGGACTGTGGGAGGAAACCGGAGCACCCAGAGGAAACCCACACAGATACGGGGAGAACATACAAACTCCACGCAGGGAGGACCCGGGAAGCGAACGCCCCAGAAAGCAGTCTACTAATAAAACAAAATAGAAACTCAAGTGGCACAGTTACATATTCAAAGTATCATTCAAAGCACAATGCTGAAAAAACAACATGTGCATTGTCACACGCATGCACATCAAAAACAGTTTAAGGGCTCTGGGGATGGTAACTACTCACCAAACCAGGGTTTGGTGCTGTTTGCTGATGCCTTTTCTTCTCCTCCCTCCAGAGAACAGAAGAGTGACAGCCACTCCATCACTAACATCACTTATATTGCCCGTCCACTGGGCCCGCCCCTTCATGCCACATGACCTCTTAATACAGGAACTTGTTCATCTTGTTTCCAGTTCCAGATTGAACTTACATCTGAAAATACAACCATGCAAATATTTTGTGTTTTGGTTGCTTACCTCATCTAGTTATATGAGTCACCAAGGTTGTGCCCCAATATTTATCTTTGTCTTCAAATTTTACAGCAGGTAAAATGAATGCAGTCAGCTTCAACACTTGATTCAGCTAATTATATAGTGCAACTTTAAACCAATCAGGTGAATCTTCTCTCCTTATCAAGGACAGAACCTGTCCTTGTAGCTGAGTTTTCCAAAGTTACCAAAATTCAGCAGCTTCAACTCAAAAAATGGGATTCAACAAAAGCCTGACACACAGAAATGATTCCACAGACAACATATCTTCATTTTTAAAAATTTAGTTAAGTTTCAACGTAAAACAGTTCACACAAAAAAACTTAAAATAGCAAAAAAGGAAAACATTTGTGTTAAGAAAAGTTCAGTTCTAAGCTTAATCTTGTTACATCTCATCTCATCTTGTTATTAATTACTTTACATTTCTGAACCATTTCAAAACGATATTTCTGAACCATTTCATAACGGTCAGAAAACTGTATGATTATCCCATCTCTGAATAGAAAATGGGTCTTTTAAGTCCCTATGTACTGGGACCTGCTATGACTATGAAAGAAATGTATATTCTATTCAAATTAAGCAAAAGTTAGTATGAGTTTAACTCAAAAATTTTACTTTCTAAGATTGGCTCTTACAGTCCTGAACCAGACATGTAATTGAGTTAAATTGGGCATATGCTAAAAAAATTATCTAGGAAATTAATATGTGTGTTCAGAGAGGGAAGTGGCTGTCTCTAAAGTTCAATGTTAGAACTGTTTGATGGCTGAAAGGGTCACAAAGGAGTGATAGTTAAAGTTAATGTTGAAATATATATTTGAAAAGCATTTGATGCAAGCTTTTCATGAAATAATACTTTCAATCTATTAATTTCTTACACAACCAACTTAATCAAGCATAGGGCTATCAACGCTGCACTACAGCCTACCTTGGCAGTTTCAGGCACCAAGGTGCAATAGTAGTTATAGGCGGTCACATACTGTCAAAATCGCAATTAGAGCTGTCAATCATAATGATTAATGACTTTTAAGCCCAGCCCCCTCTGACGTCACACCGGAAGTGCCACCCTGCTGACGCAAGACCGGAAGTCCCGCCCCATCGCCGCCTGATGGCGTCGCGTCAGAATTCCCCCACCCCTCCATGTGACTTCTCTCCGCCCCGTTGGCGCCGCCCCCCGGTGTCGGATTGGTCCAGGGCTTCCCGTCCCCACCCTACTCCTCCTTGAACCTCCCTCCCTGGCCCCTGATTGGTTCCATTAACTGTCAAGGGTCCGTGTGATGGATGCCTGACCGCTGGTTGAACCCAGATTGCACCTGCTGGGCGAAATAAACTGTCAACGGGCCGTGTGACGGATGTCTGCAGGCTGTTTGAACCCGCTTAGACCCCCTCTCCCGAAAGACAAGCCCGGGCATGTCACAACCTTTACCTCGACAAGCTCGGACATGCCCGGGGCATGTTGTGAACAGCTCAGACATGCCCAAGGCCTGTCCTGACCAGCTCAGACATGCCCGGGGGCTGCCTTGGCCCCCGCCCTTTCTCTGGCACAAGCCCAGACAGGACCGGGGCCTGTCCTGACCGGCTCAGACCAGCCCAAAGTCGCCCCAGCACCGATCCGAGGATGTTCTGTACCCCGCCGGCCTAAAGGGACTGCCTCGGCCTCTGGGTCTGAAGCAGCACCTGACGGACGGCCTCCCCACACTGCCCGGTCCCCCAGACTTCCCTGCCAGTTCTAAAAGGCCATATAAAAAGCCAAACATTTTGTTCTCATCTTGGCTTCAAAACCTGCATTTTTCCAGCTCACACACACAGATAACAAACTGTCAGATCAAAGACACCGGTCTGAGTCAGGCCGCATTTAACCATAGGCGCCCCACACTTCCCGGTTCCCACACCTCCCAGTCCCCCACACTTCCCTGCCGAAAGCCTAAAAAGCTAAGCATTTTGTTCTATCTACGATATTAAGATGAGCACATCATTAAAACATCTCATCTTTGCTTCAAACTAAGTCAAGCTGCTTTTTTTTTCCATCTCACACACAGATAACAAATTGTGAGATCAAAGACACGGTCTGAGTCAGTCAGCGTGATCGCACCCTGTTTCTGGGCCCCCCGGGGTCTCCCCACCACTTCCCAGCCACTTCTGAAAGTGCTGTATAAAAAAGCAAAGCATTTTCTTTGGTTCTATCTATGATTTTAATATGAACACGCCATTAAAATATCTATCTGATCTTTGCTTTATAACTTACAGGTCCATCCTTTTCCATCTCACAGAAATTCCTCAACCAACATTGAATCAGGTTCCCAGTGACAGACTCTGCAGTAAAACATTCTTAGCATTGAAGCAGCCCGCTTTTAGCAGACCCCCTTGCAAAGCAGGCCTGTGTGCTCTGTCTCTCTCTCTCTCAGAGCGCAGACACGGCTGAGACAGCCCCTGCTGCAGCATGGGCCGATCGCTTTCAGCATAGTGTGTGCTTCGAGCACCCATTCCCGCTGGGTGAGCCCCTGCTGAGATCACCCAGCTTGTCAGCAGCTGTCTGTAAACTCCCCTACCCCCAATAATTTCAGCGGGCTCGAGACCGCAGACCCTCTGTGGTTGGATCTTTTTAAAGTTAAGGGATTTTAAAAGATTAGCTTGTAAAGTTTGAGATAACTGCTAGTTCAGCCCTTTAAAAATCACACATAGTTAAATAATATGCCACAGTTCCCTTTTTAATCACATTTGAGATATCTAAAAATCTAGCCTGGGCTGATTGGTGGCTGATATCAAAAATGTTCACATATATACAGAGCTTAATCTTAAGACTTATTTTCCGGGGTCTGTCTAAAATCAGACAAAAGAAACCTCTCTAAATACACTTGTGCATTTCAACGGATATTTATAAGAAAGCAGGTTTTCTACTTTATCCCAGTTTGTATGTGCATGTAAAAGCACAGAATTTTGGTATTTTCTGTCTACTCAAAAAACTGAAAATATTTCTATTAACACAGATGATAATTAGAAATCATTTTACTATTTTTAATTAAAAAGTTAAAAACAGAAAAGCCCAATTATGATTTTTGTTTTGTCATGGGAGGGCCCTAGGGTGACACTTTTCCCCTTTATACTCTTACTTATGTAGACCTTAAAACATATTCTTACCAAAATAGTTCATCACTTCCCAATTCCTGTAACTTCAGGTAATTATACAGAGAGGCAAGAGAAGATTATAGGTCAAATACACAGTGTCATAAAATAAAATAAAGTGTGAACACAGCGCAGACCTCTGCCCATGACGGATGGATCTTTTAAAGTTAAGGGATTTTTAAAGATTAGCTTGTAAAGCTTGAGATAACTGCTAGTTCAGCCCTTTAAAAATCACACCTAGTTAAATAATATGCAGTAGTTCCCTTTTTAAATCACGTTTGAGAGCGTCCTAAAAAATCTAGCCTGGGCTGTATAATTTGTAATTATATTACTTAATATAATTATAATTTGTATAACAATCGATCTAAAACAAGCCCTTTTTCTATTCAAACTCACCCCACATTTTAAATACAGGTATCTTCAGCTGACCCTAAGGAAACATCTTGTGGAAGCAAGCGGCCCAAGGTGGCTCAGGGAGGGTGATGGTTCCAGCAGCACTTCAGCTAAATCAGGTTTCCCAGTGATGGACTCTGCAGTAAAAACAGTTTTAGCAATGAAGCTGATTTCCCAGAGAGAAAGACCAAGTGGCAGTCCCAGTCAGCTTTTAGCCAACCCCCTGCAGCAGCCCCTGCTCTCTACACACAGAAAGTAAAGTCAGGCTCTGCAAGCACCCCAATCGGGGAAGGACTCTGTGAGTTCGCTTACAAACAACTGAGCCCGCCCGTTTCGAGCACCCACCCCCCGCTGGGTGACCCTCAGAGAGCTCACCGGCTGGTAGTCTCAGGAATTTGTTAGGATTAGGTTGTGTACAAACCTAAACTTTGATTTATCACCTTTAAAGACATGGAGCAGTCTCGTGCTACAAATGCCTTGTGTCTCTTTTTAACACTTCTGCCTGTAAAAGCTCTCTATTCCTTCCGTGGCCTCAGGTTTAATAGGGGCTTGTACCCAGGCTAATGAACAAGGTCCTGTACATGTCGAGATGCCGGCCCATGCCTGCCCCCCTACACTATATAACATGTTTGGTTATTCATTTTGTATGTATAATATAATGAAGTTATTTTTAAAAGTAACCCCACACCGCACAAGAGAGACAGATTCCACGTGTGTTTTAGGATTTGCTGCGATCAGTGATTTTTAGTGTTTTGCTTAGCTCATTTCTATCGCCTAGGAGCCTTTGGACAAAGGAAAACTCTGTAAATACACTTATGCATTTAAACGGAGATTTATAAGAATGCACAGGAGGTCGAGTGAGGTGTGCTGGTTTAACTATAGTCAGGGATGTAAGTAGCCCTTTTTTGCCCTTCAAGTTCATAGAACTAAAATCATGTTTTTAAAATCAGCAGCTTTAGCTCATGCTAGTGACCTTGTAAATGGGGAGCCAACCGCTCAGCATGCTTGTATAGCTCACAAAATAGCAGAGCTAATTACTCTTTCTTCTTAAACTAATGATCAGATATTCAGGTAATTTTAATGAAACACTAAAGCACTAGTGAACAAAAATACATGTTCAGTAGCCAAGTAAAAGGACCGGTTGCTTTAACATGAAAAAGAGTTCTGCCCATTTTTCCAACAATTTTCCTGATTGATCTTTGGAAGCATCAGTGCCTTTCTGATCACATCCACCCCAAACAAAGCATAGAACTTAATTTCTGTACTCGATTTAAATGAGAATAGCCAGTATAAAGTCCCTAAAGGAACTGGAGACATCTGATATCTTCTGTCATATATGTTTTCTTGCCAGCCCAAGTCATTCAGATTCTGCTTACAACACAAATGTATGATTATTTTTTCTCAAATGGCCAGTTCTTTGGCCTGCTAATCATGAAAAAATCAGATTTTATTCTCATGATACTATTTGCATATTTTATTATACCTACTTGTATCAACATTTATCTATCTCTATATTTATTTTTCTGTATCAGAAGGTAGTTTAAGTTAATTTGTTTTGGGTTCAATAGATGTATTTTTCATATTTTTGACTCTTGTTTTCTTTTTTTCACATCTTCGAGTCCCCTTTTTGTTTCTTTGCGCCCCCTAGCGTGGTCCGCCCAGAGTTTGAGAACCACTGTTGTAGGGTTTTATTGGTAAAACACTCTGTGGCATTTCAAGCTAAGTTAGATTCCCTTGTTTATTCAGCCATCCACCGGTGTTCCATTTTGTTATAAATTGCATTTAGCCTCTCTTTATTTACTAAGCATTTTATATGATGATTAGAAAACAGTTATCTTGTTCAGGCTTTAATTTAAAACAGCTTTTTCATCAACAGGTTATAACCACTTTTAATCATGGGGGTTAGCGCCCAGGGCCAAATTCTAAGATATCTTAGATTATATCTGTTTAGTTAGCATGTCAGCACTGTTCATTTTCAATATAGGTGGTATATTTCCCTGACCAGGGGCTTCTTGTCAAAAGGTTAAAATAAAATAGACATCCGAGATACTCTTTGTCAGCCCTTGCATTCTAATTCTTAAAGCTCTATCAAACTATTGTTCATTTTAAAAGCAAAATGCCGCCAATCATTTTGTTTTATAACTAAACTAAATAAACCTTATAAATAGATCCCGGTGCTTGATAATACTTAACCTAATTGATATCATTAAATGATACTTCTGTGTTTTATTCAGATTTAATATTTTTAATTTGCCTTTTTAAGTTTTATTTAAAAATGAACTCTTTAAAACACATTCAGACTATTCCAGACTGCGCATGTCAAAAAGCTTATTATTTATTTCAAATGTTTTGATACATCACGACAGTTTTCAAATTGTAATCACTCCACTTTTTCATGTGGTTATTTACTTTATTTATTAATTTTGGCACAAATGTCCTTATCAGTCTAGTTCATATTCTAAACTCCAATATTTAATGTTCTTCCAGAATCAGGAGGAACACAGCCCTGACTTTTAGTGCCAGATAAGATTCTAACAATAACTGGCTAATGTTAATCAGCCTCATACTAGCAGATGTTAAATAATGTTTTCCCCAACTCTTTGCCATCCTGTGGAACTGCCTACATAGATGACCATTTAGTTGATAATATACCGCAGAACACTTAGGTTCTGTTGTAGTGTCTTTGTGGGCTTGGTGTGATCCGGTCTTAAGATGTTTTTAATCTCCTCTGTCACTTAGTATTTGTACATTTTAGTTTGTACTGTCTTATCTTTGTGATAGAGCGAGTCAATGTTTAATTTTGGAATAAAAATGTCTAGGCAACTGTGCCCTGACTATGATCCCAGCGCAAACCCAGGTCTTGGACTCGTATTCAAAAGATTTCAGACACTTGTTGACTCTTGGAATCACAGTTTAAACTTCGCCCCTTTACCCTGAATGCTACTAAAACCAAGGATGCTTTTCACAAACAGAGGGGGCAGTTTTTCAATAACAGCCGTCCTATGTCACCTGGACTACCAAAAGAAAGAATAAAACCTCATAGTTTTAGTAAAATTCGATAATCCTTGTGCTAGCGCCTATAATAGATATAATGTAACTATTCACTAAAAACATTTTCCATCCTGATTGGCCTAACGTGGTCCAAAAGCCTAATCATCAGCCATGTAGTGTACAGGTTCCTATAACCGTTCTTATTTTCAGGGGCTCATAACTGCTATGAAAATGGAAGGCTATTACCAAGCATTCACTGAATTTCTAAAACAGCATTGTATTATACAAAAGACCCCTGAGTACCAAAGTGTTTATAACTTGTTGATGAAAATGCTGATTTAAAGTAAAGCCTGAACAAGATAATTGTTTTCTAATCATCATATAAAATGCTTAGTAAATAAAGAGAGACTAAAATACAATTTATAACAAAAAGGAAACACCGATGGGCGGCATGAATAAACAAAGGGAATCTAACTTAGCTTGAAATGCCACAGAGTGTTTTACCAATAAAAACCCTACAAATAGTGGTTCTCAAACTCTGGGACTTCCACGCTGAGTACATGAAATGAGTACAGAATAGAAAGTTCTATGCTATGTTTGGTGTGGCTGTGATCAGAAAGGCACTGATGCTTCCACATAAACCCTTTTGGAAACTAGAGTTTTCTTATAACGCGTTTAAAATCGGACCTTACAAAGATGCTTTTTAGATGCTTTATTTTCATGTTAAAGCAACTGGTCATTTTACTTGGCTACTGAACATGTATTTTTGTTCACTAGCACTTTAGTGTTTCATTAAGAATTACCTGAATATCTGATCATAAGTTTAAGAAGAAAGAGTAATTAGCTCGCTATTTTGTGAGCTATACAAGCGTGCTTTGGTTGGCTCCATTTCGAGGTGTCTAGCATGAGCTAAAGCTGCTGATTTTAAAAACATGATTTTAGTTCTATGAACCCTGGAGGGGCAAAAAAGGGCTACTTACATCCCCTGACTATAGTTAAACCAGCACACCCTCACTACGCCTCCTGTGCATTCTTATAAACTCCTCCCAACACACAAGTGTATTTACAGAGTTTCCTTTGTCCAAAGGTTCCTAGGTGATAGAAATGAGCTGCAAAACACTAAAATCACTGATCGCAGCAAATCTTAAACACCGGTTGGAATCTGTCTCTCTTGTGCGGTGTGGGGTTACTGTTAAAATAACTTCATTATATTATACATACAAAATGAATAACCAAACATGTTATATAGTGTAAGGGACGGCAGGCATGGGCGATCTCGACATGTACAGGACCTTGTTCATTAGCCTGGGCACAAGCCCCATTAAACCTGAGGCCACGGAAGGAATGAGAGCTTTTACAGGCAGAAGTGTTAAAAGAGACACAAGGCGTTTGTAGCAGAGACTGCTCCATGTCTTTAAAGGTGATAAATCAAAATTTAGGTTTGTACACGACCTAATCCTAACAAATTCCTGAGACTACCAGCCGGTGAGTCTCTGAGGGTCACCCAGCGGGGTGGGTGCTTCGAAAGCGTGGCTCAGTTGTTTGCAAGCGAACTCACTGAGTCCTTCCCGATTGGGGTGCTTGCAGAGCCTGACTTTACTTTCTGTGTGTAGAGAGAGCAAGGGGCTGCTCGCAGGGGGTCGGCTAAAAGCTGACTGGGACGCCACTTGGTCTTTCTCTCTGGGAAATCAGCTTCATTGCTAAAACTGTTTTACTGCAGAGTCCGTCACTGGGAAACCTGATTTAGCTGAAGTGCTGCTGGAACCATCACCCTCCCTGAGCCACGGCGCGCTTGCTTCCACAAGATGTTTCCTTAGGGTCAGCTGAAGATACCTGTATTTAAAATGTGGTGAGTTTGAATAGAAAAGGGCTTGTTTTAGATCGATTGTTATACAAATTCTAATTATATTAAGTAATATAATTACAAATTATACAGCCCAGGCTAGATTTTTTAGATGTCTCAAACGTGATTTAAAAGGGAACTACTGCATATTATTTAACTTAGGTGTGATTTTTAAAGGGCTGAACTAGCAGTTATCTTTAAAATCCCTTAACTAAAAGATCAAACCACAGAGGGTCTGGCGGTCTCGAGCCCTGAAATTATGGGGGTTGGGGAGTTTACAGACAGCTGCTGAATGCGGGTGATCTCAGGGCTCACCCGCCCCGGGGATGTCTGAGCTGGTCAGACAGGCCAGGGCATGTCCGAGCTTGCAGGTAAAGGCTGTAACCGCCCCGGCTTGTCTTTCGGGAGAGGGGGCTGGCGGGGTTTAAACAGGGGCTGACATCCGTCCCCCCGGACAGTTATTTTGCCGCAGGGGGGGGTTCAAACAGCGGCAGACATCTATCACCGGCCTTGACAGTTTACGCGTGCAATCCGGTTCCCG
>NW_024386666.1:0-24350 GCF_016835505.1 Polypterus senegalus
AGTAATGTCTTAATTTACATACAGGAAGTGGGAATTGGAGTTGGTGTTTGGCAGAAGTTGTTGTGCATGTCTACGGCTGTTCAAGTAAAGAGTTACTCATTTCTAAACAAGGTGTCGCTGAGTTATCGGAACCCATGATAAAAACAATACACATCACTCCATGAAAGCAAGCAGCTTTGCATCATGGTCTTTATTAGAATCGACATCAGTATCGCCACAACCCACAATAAGGATGTCATCTGTGACTGGCACCACACCCTCGAGCCCTGCCAACCACTCATGCTGCTTACGTTGGTACACTTCTGGTGCAACACTAACACCAAAGGAAAGCTTCAGCCACCACTTCTGGCCACAGGGGGTCCAAAATATGGTCATGAAGCTTACACTGTAGAAGGGCATCTCTGGCATCCACTAAGGTAAAGAGCCTACAGTACATCCTCCAGAGTGGGCATAATATCATGAGAACATCGCAGTGCTTGATTCACAAATGTTGGGTCTTTGCACACCCACAATTCATCAGGCTTCTTCACAATGACCATATTGCTGATCCAATCATTCGGTTCAGACACAGAAGCAATATGACCATCAGCTTCATATCTGTCAAGCTGGGCTTTAACATCATCCTTCATAGCAACTGGCCATGACGTGGGGAACACTGGACTGGCTGTACTAAGCTGTCCAGGTTCAAATGTATAGTGCGTGGGAGGCAGTCACTTGGTCCTGTGAAGACATCAGCATACATTTCAATCAGCAGGTGAGGGGCTCTGTCTGTGTCGTCCACCTCTGCTGGAATTATAAAGCACACTAGGCCAAGCCTTTCACATGCTGAGCCTGACAGTAGAGGTTTCTGACTCCCTCTGTGATTTCAAACTACAATCTGTACTTACGACATTCTGTGCCAAAGAGTCCTAAGGAGGTAATTGTTTGACCCGAGTACAGTTTGAACTTGGGGGACGCAGTTTAGCTCTTGGTGCTCGTCTCATGTTGTCCTTTAAGCACATAACATCTCAAGCGGCCCCAGAATCTCACTGCATTGCTGTGGTTTCTTGTGAAGCTGCAGTGTAACAAACCACTTCTTACCTCCAGCACCCATAGTGCCCATGCGCTCAGTAGGATAAATTTAAACGGTACTTGTGTGGTGAGGGTCTGTGTGTCTGTGTATGTCTATGTATGTCTGTGTTCATCTTAAAGTGTGACAGGAGACCAACCCGCTAATGAACTTGACGAGCATACTGACCCCTAAAGCAGCATTTCTCAACCTTTAAGTATTTGCGACCCAAGTTTTCATAAAAGTTTTAATCGTGCTCCCCTAACGTTTTTTTGAAAGGAGCCCACTAATACCAATTTGTTCTTTTTTAATTAATGATATATCATAGATATAGCATATTTTATTATACCTACTTAACTTTTATCAACATGTATCTAACTCTATATTTATTTTTCTAGTATTCGAATGTAGTTTAAGTTAATTTGTTTTGTTTTCAATAAATGTATTTTTCATAATTTCGATTCTTGTTTTCTTTTTCACATCTTCACTGCCCCTTTTTGTTACTTCGTGCCCAGGTTGAGATCCACTGCCCTAAAGAAAAGAGGTAAAGGGTAAGGAGAGGGAAATCCCACGATAATACAGCCTTGAAGCGGTGCTTCAAACATCTGTGCTTTGAAAACTCAACACGGCGTCGACACGTCAGTATGGATCAGACCACCACTACTTGTGACACCCTGGAATTGGGATACGGTCAATAAAAAGTTAAAGACTCTGAGGTCTGTGAACATCGTTGGAAGAAATGACTTTCACCGCGGAAAATGTAGACGTCTTAAACTAGAAGACAAACGTACAGTTTGTGTGTAGAAAATCTGTGGAGGTGAAGTGAGTTTGAATGAATTCACCCCAAGTGTCTGGAAACTTCTGACGTCAACTGTTTACAACCATAAATTAGAAAAGATGAGATGGGATGGAAAAAGCAAATAAAAAAATCTCAAAAGCAGTGATTCTTAAATGTACTTGGACTTTGATTTCATTGCAGACATTATGAAGCCAAGATATTTCATGTTCTGTCTGCTCAACGTCATTTCATTTCTTATTATACATCCATTCCTGCATTTCAGGCCTGCAACAGATTCCAAAAACAGTTGGGACAGGGTGGGGAAAATTAGGGCCAGTAATGAGGTCAAATAATGAAATAATGATGGGCTTTCAAACAGGGGATAGTAATTGTGATTTGTACCCACTTAAGGCTGAGTCTCTGAGGATCAAAGATGGGCAGAGGATCTCCAGTTTGTCAACACACGAGTGAGAAAATGATTGAGATGTTTAAAAACAATGTTCATCAAAGAAAGAGTGGAAGGGATTTGCAAATCTCTCCCTCTGTGGTGTGTAATATAATGAAATAGTTCAGCAATCAGACGTGTCATTTCAGTACGTAAAGCGCAAGGGCAGACCAACCGCGAACACCGACCCCTCAAATCACAGGCACTGCATTAAGGAGCATCACTCATCAGTAGCGGACTGAACCTCATGGGTGACGAGGGATTACTTTAGCAAACCTTTGTCAAGCACTACAATACGGAGTTCATCCACAAATACCACTTCAGTCTTCACTGTACAATAAAGAAGCCTCATGTTCACCATGTCCAGAAGTGGCATTGACTTTTATGGGCTCAGAGGGGTCTGAGATGGACCATCGCACAGTGGAAGTGTGTATTGAGGTCAGATGAATCAGGACTCCACATCTTTATTAGAAGAAATGAACGCCATGTGCCATCAACACCATGTGCTCCTGTTATCAGCAACAAGTCCAAAAGCCTGCAGGGCCTGTCATGGTATGGCATTGTGTCAGCGCCCATTTATAATTCTGTGATGGCAGCGTTAATGCAGAAAAGTACATTGACATTTTAGAGCAACATGGCTAAGGATGAAGAGGGCACGGTTACTGGACTGGCCTGCCTGAAGTCCTCACCTGTCCCAGTAGAGAATGTGTGGAGAATTCGGACATAAGAAATGTGACTATGACGACCCAGTGGGACACCTTAAGACATGTTTGGAGGAAGAATGGGACAAAACAGCAACAGAAATGTTTCAGTGTTTGGTATCCTCAGTGCCGAAACATCTTGACGTGTCATGAGAAGGAATGGCGACTTTACAAAGTAGTGAATGCTTTACCGACCCCACTTGTTAGGAATGAGTTACAGGTCTGAAATGAAGGAATAGATGAACATTAAGAAAGAAAATGAACTACACAGAGAAAACATGAAATGTCTTGGGTCTGCAGTGAAATACAATTCAAAGTACATTTAAGAAAAACTGCACTATATATATATATATATATATATATATATATATATATATATATATATATATATATACTAGCAGAATACCAGCTTCAGCGGAGAAGTAGTGTGTTAAAGAAGTTATGAAAAGAAAAGCAAACATTTTAAAAATAACGTAAGATGATTGTTAATGTAATTGTTTTGTCATTGATATGAGTGTTGTTGTCATATCTATCTATTTATATTATATATATATATATATATATAGCAAAATACCTACGATTATATACACACACAGACACATATATAAACATATATATACATATAAAATATATATAAATATATATATATATACACATCTATACACATATATATACAGTTATATATATATACACATACAGTATACACACATACATATATATACACATACTGTATACACAAACACATATATACATACTGTATATACAACATATACATATCTACATATATACTGTATATACACATATATATACAAATCTACATATATATATATCAGGGGTGGGACTCGATTAAAAAAATTAATCCAATTAATTAGAGGCTGTGTAAGAATTCATCTTGATTAATCGTATGTAATCAGACACGTAAATTTGCCCCAAATCGCAAATTTTTTTTTTTAATTTAAAAGGGTTTTAGTGGGCGACAGAATCAAATAATAGACATGGACATAAATATTGTAAACTGAAGCTGTTTTAATTTCTGAAAAAAAAGCCTTTAAACTGCATTTGAATTCAAAACAGAAACAAAAATATCATCCCTGGTTAAAATTGGGCAGACTTAAAAATAAAGTGGTAGTTTAAGTACTTTAAGTACATTTTCAGAATAATATTGTCTTTAAATAATAATAACAAAAATTTCAACATAAAGTGCAGTTTTCTTCTTAAAAAATAAGTCAGAAACATAAAAGGTAATTTGACCAGCTTACTCTTTAAACTCTGAGTAACATTAGCCAAAATTATTTTGTACATTAGGCTAAAACAGTGTGATCATTGAACATTTTGTAATTAGATGTATTTAGAATTACTAACGGTCACGGAAGTCCAATGATCCCCAGTAAGAGCCACAAAGTCCGCTTTCTGTAATGCATCTAATTTTGCTTGCTTTTCAGTGTGCACAAAACCATGCTTTTATCAAGGCTTCGGGTAGTCGAAATGATCAGTCGTAGGAACGCACTTTATTCCGACTCTAACATTTTTGTAGCTGTGATGTGTGCATCAGTGTAATGGATGTACCAGGAAATCATGCATTGACAAAAGTTCCCGTTTGCTTGGAATTGAAAGTGTGATTAAATGCGTTATTTTTAAGCGTTATGGAGTACATGCATCGAAGCTTCTCAGCTGTGCTTGTGCTAAGAAAGGAAAATTTTAAAAATAACGTAACATGATTCTGCGTTAACCTAATATTTTTCATACGTCCCAAACCAAGGAGATGCGAAGGTAAAATGAATCGGTAGCGCGTACATAGTCAGTACACCCCTCTCGGGAATCGAACCTCGAATGTCGGCGTTAGAGGCTTAAGACTCTACAATTAGCCACAGCGTGGCTTGTTTATGCTAAAGTATGTATTGTAGATCGGGCTATATATATACATTTATATATATATACCCGTGTATCAGTGGAGAAGTAGAAGTTATGAAAAGAAAAGGGAACATTTTAAAAATAACGTAACATGATTGTCAATATACAGTAATTGTTTTGTGAGTGTTATTGAATGTTGCTGTCATCAAGGATTTGATTATCATTATTTCTTTCAATCAGGCTCGTATTTGTAGGATGTGTTCAAGTTACATTCCGTGTTTGTCAATCGTTGTAAAGATAAGAGGTTTCATTCATCGATTAGTTCCTTACTGCATCAATAAACAGCTCGTCTTCCTCTTTATCTGAGATGTGACAAACTGCATGCACGGGTTTTTTTACACTGTCTTCCTTTAGCAGGACATTCACTTTTTCCACCGTGTGCTTTGTTTCGCAGTAGCTGCACTTATGAATATGATTGTATGTATAAGGCGCTTCATATTTTTTTGCTGCCTTCTCAATTGTGTAATTCGGTTTTTGTTCAGCACTCTTTGGAACTGTTGCTTTTTGTCTGCACTGCGCCAGTTCACGTGAGCCGCTTGGTGTTCTTGCATCGAAGGTTCCCAGCTGTACTGGTGCCATCTCGTGTAATGTCAGCTAAGACCTGGCACTTAAAAGTTTCTCTCGCAGTTTCAATGAGTTTGTGCCAAACACCACCCTGACCATCTCATCTTCCTCTGCATAAGCACAGTCCTTCACCCGTGAATATTTAGCGGCAGTGTTTGTATTGGATTGCCGCTGATGGACGGCCTTATATGGGCAGGCACTAAATTACAAACGCTAGTGGCAGCCTGTCTATGAACTTAATTTAATATAAACTTACGGTTCACCGTGCTTTGTTTCCGCATATGCATCATTTGCTTCATAATGTTTTTCTGCCTTCTCAATTGTGAAATGGCATTTTGTGCTTGGAGTTCTTCCTTGTTCTCTACGTACTTACGTAGGAGGCGTGATGATGTCACACGAAACTCCGCCCCCCACGACCATCTCCAACTCAAGACTCCATTACATTATATGGGGAAAAATAGCTTCCAGTTATGACCCTTATGCGTAGAATTTCGAAATGAAACCTGCCCAACTTTTGTAAGTAAGCTGTAAGGAATGAGCCTGCCAAATTTCAGCCTTCTACCTACACGGCAAGTTGGAGAATTAGTGATGAGTGAGTGAGTGAGTGAGTGAGTGAGTGAGTGAGTGAGTGAGGGCTTTGCCTTTTATTAGTATAGATATATATATATATTTTTTTTTTTTCTTGCATTTTCTATACCTTTCCAAATGTTTTTTCTGATTTGGTGTTGTACATATTTAATCTAAGACCTGTGAATCCTTCATTTTCCCAATTAACGAGACCACCTTGTCAATACGGCACACTGCACACTGGTGAATAACCACCGGATTGATGCTTTGCGGATGTCAGTAAGACCAGAAGAAGCCTTTGTGAAGATCTCATTACGTAACAGGATCCAAGTAAGAGAGATATTTCTACAGTGCTTAACACCTTCTCTCCCTTTCCTTACATTTCCAGAAGGTTCCCCATCTGTGGAAAACATCCTGTGTGGTCCCAGTGCCAAAGAAAGGGTACTGCAGTGACACAGAGGACTTCAGACCAGTTGCTCTTACTTCATACATCAAGAAGACCTTTGAGAGGCTGGTCCTAAAACAGCTACGGCCTCTCGTTTCAGCACATCTGGATGGTCTGCAGTGTGCTAATCAGACACATATCAATGTGGAGGATGCTGTCGTCTGTCTGCTCCACAGTCCTACTCCCACTTGAACAAAGCCGACACCACAATCACAATCATGTTCTTGGGTATCTCCATGGCCTTTCTCACCATTAAACCTTATCGACAAGTGAAAAGGCTCAAGGCTATTCATCATGAGGCCCCGCTTAGTCTCCTGGACTACATGAACAACAGACGAGAGTTTGTGAGGTTCAAGGGCTGTGTGCCAGAACTAGTGGTGTATAGCACTAGAGCATCTTTGGGAAATGTTCTGCCTCCCTTCTTGTTCAACCTCTACACAACAAACTTTCAGTATAATCCCAGTACTTACCACCGGCAGAAATTCTCAGAAGTCTGCTCCATCATCGGTTGCAGTACAGGAGGCTTGTGATTGTAATGCAGGGAGGACCACCTGCTGATCGAATATCAGCAGGACAAAATAATTGGTGGTGGTCATCTGGTAGGCCAAAGAGCCTCTGAGACCACTCGATGTTCAGAGGGAGGACGTGCATGTGATGCAGAGCACAAGTACCTGGAGGTCCATATGAGCAGCAAACGGGACTGGTCTAACCACACAGTGGTGCTGTACAAGAAGGGCCGGAGCAGCTTGGACTAGGTCTTCTGATGTATGCAGCAAGCTGCTGGAAATCTTTTAAAAGTCAGGCATAGCCCGTGTGTTGTTCTATGCTGTGGTCTCCTGGGACATTCAAATGAAGCACGAGGCCTGAAGAAACTAGACGGATTTATCCATTCCCGGGAATTAGTTGGTCAGCAAGTCGGCTAACGTCCCACAAGCGTTAACTGGTAGGTAACCACCCATACAATCAGATTGTGATTCAGACGAATGCCTTGAATGTAATTACCCCAATCTACATACTGTCAAATAAACGAACCACACGCCATGGCGCAACGTAAGAGGTTTCGCCTCTGGTGCTGACGTCCAAGGCTCGATTCCCGAGAGGGGATCCAGTGAGTATGTACACCTGATGAGCCCAGAATTAGGATGAAACACGTGTTGCGTACTCTTTGCATTATTTGACTGTAAAACTATTTCAAACATATATATTTTACTTATATATATATATTATATATATATGTATATATATATATATATGTATATATATATATATACTCAGCAAAAAAAGAAACGTCCTCTGACTTTCAACTGTTTTACTTTCAGTAAACTTAATGTGTAAATATTTGTATGAACAGTAAAAGAGTCAACACCATAAGACATAAACTAAAAATGTTTCATAATGTGACCCTGAATAAAGGGAGGCTCAAAATCAAAAGTACCAGTTAGTATCTGGTGTGGCCACCAGCTGCTTGAAGTACTGCAGTGCATCTCCTCCTCATGGACTGGACCAGATTTGTCAGTTCTTGCTGTGAGATGTTACCCCACTCTTCCACCAAGGCACCTGCAAGTTCCTGGACATTTCTGGGGGGAATGGCCCTAGCCCTCACCCTGCGATCCAACAGGTCCCAGACGTGCTCAATGGGATTGAGATCCGGGCTCTTCCACTGCGAGGATGATCAGCTGTCCTTCCTGTCTCCCCTGTAGCGCTGTCTTAGGCGTCTCACAGTGCGGACATGGCAATTTATTGCCATAGCCACATCAGCAGTCCTCATGCCTCCCTGCAGCATGCCTAATGCACGTTCACGCAGATGAGCAGGGACCCTGGGCATCTTTCTTTGGGTGTTTTTCACAGTCGGTAGACAAGTCTCTTTAGTGTCCTGCGTTTTTAGAACTGTGACCTTAAATGCCTACTTTCTGTAAGCTGTTAAGGTCTTAACGACTATTCCACAGGTGCATGTTAATTAATTGATTATGGTTAATTGAACATGCATGGAAAATATTGTTTAAACCCTTTACAATGAAGATCTGTAAAGTTATTTGGATTTTTAAAACATTATTGTTGAAATACACAGTCCTGAAAAAGGGACGTTTCTTTTTTTGCTGTATATATATATATATATATATACTAATAAAAGGCAAAGCCCTCACTCACTCACTCACTCACTCACTGACTCATCACTAATTCTCCAACTTCCCGTAAAATTTGGCAGGCTCATTCCTTATAGCTTACTTACAAAAGTTGTGCAGGTTTCATTTCGAAATTCTACGCCTAATGGTCATAACTGGAAGGTATTTTTCTCCATTAACTGTAATGGAGTTGAGCTGGAAAAGACGTGGGGGGCGGAGTTTTGTGTGACATCATCACGCCTCCCACGTAATCACGTGAACTGACTGTCAACGCAGTCGCGTAGAAAACCAGGAAGACCTCCAAAAGCGCTTAAGAAAACATGCATTATATAATTGAGAAGGCAGCGAAACAATAAGAAGCGAGCGAGTGACATATACTACCATATTCATGAGTGCTGCTACCTCGGAAAGAAAGCAAGGGGTAAACCTAAACTTTAAATTAAGTTCATAGACAGGCTACCGCTGGCGTTTCACATGTCCACAGGTAATGCGGGATACAAGTTTAATGAGAGGGACTTGGGATATAAGCGAGAGTTTTGATCACTTTGTAACTAAGTTAAAATTGTAGGTGAAGGGGTGTGCTTATGCAAATTCCGAGAGACTGTGTTTGTGGGGGATTGACAGTTAAAGCGGGTGGGGGAGTCACGTCAGAATCTCCCCTCCCATTCATCTTATTTCGCTCTGAGCTGAGCTCCGCGGCTAACGCCGTCTTCCGAAGCAACTTCGTCAGACTGCCACCAAATACTCACAGAAAAATCCACAAGTTAATACACACTCTGTCTCTAGAGTTTCTCCACACTGAATCCTCCAGGCACTACTTACAAAAGGTTACATTGACAATCGTGTTACGTTATTTTTAAAATCTTTCCTTTTCTTAGCACAAGCACAGCTGAGAAGCTTCGATGCATATGCTCCATAACACGTTAAAAAATAACGCATTTAATCACACTTTGCATTACAAGCAAAGGGGAGCTTTTGTCAATGCATGATTTCCTGGTACACCGATTACATTGATCAGCGCATCCCGATTCATTTTACCCTCGCACCACGTTAGTTTGAGAAGAAGTATGAAAAAATATGAGGTTAACACAGAAAAACAGATCACCAATTCAAGCTTTATGAATAATCGATTCGCCATCAATAATTGTTTTGGTAAAGCCATCCTCCTTCCATTTTATAATTTTTCTGCCATTAGCCATGATTAAATGAACGGTAAATAAAGTAAGAGCAAAGCAAGGGTGACTTATTTAGGCAGGCATATATATGACAGCAACACTCATGACAATGTCAATCATGTTACGTTATTATTAAAATGTTTCCTTTTCTTTTCATTACTTCTTTAACACACTACTTCTCGCTCTGGCTGGTATTTTGATATATATATATATATATATATATATATACTGAGACTTTTGATATTGTGAACGTGTCTGCAAAAACTGGGGTCTCCTGCCCAGCAAAAGTCGAGCAGCCAGCACGCGTGCATAGCTGTGCCGGCCTTTGAGACGCTGACTGCGCTTCTGCCTTAAGTCAAAGTGAGCACTTTTAATTTTTTTCATCCTCCCCCTGAGCTATAGCCCAGACAAGTGCAAACACGGGACCCCTTTTCTACACCACGGCAAAATAATACTAAGGCGATTCACACTTTCTTTTGCACGTATACGATTATGAGGTCCTCAGCTCGGATTATGAAGACACGCACACGAGTGGAGGACTGACCGTGCCATCACAGCCGATTAATGGCAGGGACGTCTCACCAGTCTACACAAGACCCACCGTGACTGTCCCCAAAAGGCGATCATAACGTCAGCGAACACATCTCTCTATACTATATAAAAGAAAAAGGCAACTTTCCTTTCTTTACACCTTTTTTCCTTTTATCCCAAACCAAAGCCTTTCTCTCTTAACACTGCAGAGGACACAAAACTAATTTTCTTTAAATGCCGGTAAGGCACATTACCACAGGCACAAATTTGACGTTCACATAGAAAATGTAATTTGTATACCACAGCCGTCGTAGCGCCTTTTAAAAGGGATCTACTACCGAGAGATGATCCATATATATTTTAGCTGCTGTTAGTTACTTACCTGTTGTGTTACACAGTCTTTAAAATGTAGTTTACCCGCAACCACTCCAGTAGTGCTCACCTGTACTTCTTAAAACGTTAATGTTTTACTGTTTAATAACTTATAGACTATATTTTATTATTTGTCCCTTGCACTCAGTGACCAAAGCTATACACACACATATAGACACATACAAACATACACACAAGTATATGTATGTGTATATATATGTATGTATGTGTGTATATATATATATATATATATATACACACACACACACATATATACATACATACATACATACACACATATATATAATTTGTGTGTGTATGTATGTATGTATGTATATGTGTATATATGATGTAGATAGGTATGTATGTATATATATATATATATATATATATATATATATATATGTGTGTGTATATGTAGATATGTATATAGATATGTAGATATGAAGATATGTATATATATATATATATATATATGTATATATATATATATGTGTGTGTATGTATGTATGTATGTATGTATGTATGTATGTATGTGTGTGTGTGTGTATATATATGACAGCAGCAATCCAAGCTGTGAGAAAACAGTAAAAGGAGGCGTGTCAGGACGTTGGTACATTTTCTGATGCAGCTACGAAAACAACCGTGACGCTGCCGCCAAATACACAAAACAATTACTTTGACAATCATGTTACATTATTTTTAAAATGTTTCCTTTTCTTTCTCTTTCCTTCTTTAACACACTACTTCTCCACTGCCAAGCGCGGGTATATATATATATATATATATAGATAGATATGAGAACAACACTCATATCAATGACAAAACAATTACATTAACAATCATGTTACGTTATGTTTAAAATTTTTCCTTTTCTTTTCGTACCTTCTTTAACACACTACTTCTCCGCGCAAGTGGCGGGTATTCTGCTAGTATATATATATATATATATATATATATATATAATATAGAATGTTTAACGTAGATAGATCATTTTGACCTTGTCATTTTAAAAGTAGCTTGCAAGCCGAAATACTGTGGGCACCCCTGATCTAGTTAGTTACGGTAATAAGAGTGTAGAAAGCATAACGTGTCCAGCATGTGGTTGTCCAGGCAAGAGCGTACTTCATGCAGAGTTCGCCAGCTGCTGAGAAAGCACGATCTGCCTCCACTGAAGTAGTCGACACAGTCATCAGATACTGATATACTTCTTCTAAACGACGCCCGCATTTGCCGTTGCTCTGAAACACCGCCATTTCAGCTGTTACTGATGCATCCAGTTTCTTGTCATCATTCTGTGATGGCAAGTTTCTTAACACAAATAATGCGGATGAAACAGACTGACGCATTGCAATTTCAAGTTGCTGTTCAAAGATGTTGTCTGGCAGACGTCCAAGAAGTCTGCCTCATCCCAGCAATCGTGAGCTGCAGAGTGCAGACTCCTCCCAGTTCACTGTGCTCAGTCTTATTGGGAGGCGGGAGACTGACTGCTGCTGGTCTGTTGCTGAATGAACACACTAGACCGTGGACCAAAAAACCATGCCACTTAATTATTTTCAAATTTAACTCTCTTATTTCTTGATCGATTTTTACACTTTTACACACTATACAGTATATGCGAAGCTTGGCCATTCCCGGAAATATAGCAGTTTTGTTCCCGGAATGCAGGAATGAAAATGTCCTGGAATCCGATGACTGGGAGCCGGAATGGATTCCTTTACCGGAGCAGACTTGACTTAATGAGTGGACTCAGGCTTTCTGATGTGTTCAGCAAGCTGTTGGAAATCTTCAAAAAGTCAAGAGTAGCCCGTGTGTTGTTCACGCTGATGTCTCCTGAGGCATTCAAATGAAGCACAAGACCTGAAGAAACCAATCAGAAAGCTGTTCCATCACAGGGAAAACCCTGGACACAATGGGCGCTGTTGTGGAAAGAGGATGGGGGCAAAACTGGAGGTCATCAGGAAAAATCCTCTCCAGGTGGGCCTGTCTGTGGGGCACTTTTAGCCACAGGCTCATTCTACCACATTGTGCTAAGAAGCGGCTTGTGGGAATTTGCTGCCAACTGCAATGCTTCCTCCAGACATCCTGAACTAAATGCTGATACTCCTTAAGTTCAATTAGCTATTTCTGCACAACTAACACCGATTGATTGATTGATTTACTGATTGATTGATTTATTGATTGAATTATTTGTCTTGGGAGTCCACATCTTTGATTTTCTTATATTTCTGCTGCTGTATGAATCCAAAGTTCCGCTTGGGATTCATAAAATGTATCTAAATTAATTTAGGTTCCCTCTTTAAGATTTCTTGCATGTTGTCCCAGTCAATGTGCCCTCACTTTGAAGGGCAGCTTTGGGTCAGAGTGACCAAACTGTCAAGTTTCTGGAGTCCCCAAATGAGTTCAGTCTTGTAAAATTGAGAAGTTTAAATGAGACCATTAATCAGGAGCTTTTCACACATAACAATTCAACATGGCAAAGCAGGCCTGGCTGTTTAGTCACTTGTTAAGAGTCTTCATTTCTCTTGGCACACTCATGCCACTTTAATGATGCCAAGCCTTTAAGGATGATGTCCAGTGCTTTGTGGAGTTGTGTTTGTCCTCACAGGTCAAGGGAAGACCCTTGTTGTAAGTGGAGTGAACTCATTGTCTTTCTGATGTGCTCCTTCTTCAGGTCTTTGGTCTGACGTTGTCTTCCTCAGCTCACTATTAGGCTCTTTGCCTTGACTCTTTTTGGCACAGGAGGTTTGGCACTGAAGCCCCCAACCCACATAATGACACAGAGCTAATGAAGCCCCCCATGGTTGTCACAGAAGTTGCAGAATGTCCAACTCCAATAAGGATACAGGCTGCTTTCACATTGAATAAAACAGCAGATCAGCCAAAGTTGATGGAGTCGGCTTTGTGGCTCCTTATATTGAATGGACGATGTTGTTGTGTCAGCCACTAATATCCAGAGATGATCTGCTGGATGTCAGCATGAATAAAGTCCACCTGCTTTTAGAGTTTCAGCTACAACTGTCATCTGTCAAGAGGAAATGTGGCTAGTCAGATGTTTGCAAATTGAGAAACTGCAGCAGGACTCAACAGTAAAATAATCAGAGCAGGCATTGACAAATCCAAAGAGCTTAATGGAGTCATAATGAAAATTACCAGCAGTCACCGACTAGAATGAATGTTAGAGCTTTAACTAATAAGACATTTTTTTTATCAACGATCTTTTTAGTGATAAAAAAATAGATTTTATTGCACTAAGTGAAACGTGGCTTAGCTCAGACGGCGCGGCTGTTTTAATCGAATCTGCACCTCCGGATTACAGTTTTACTCGTGCAGATCGCCAGGGAAAAAGAGGCGGGGGCTTGGCAAACATTTACTCGAACCGGATAAAGTGTAACAATGTTAGTTTTGATAAATTCAAGTCCTTTTAGTACCTCGCCGTTGTTATTCATGGAGATTCTCAAGTTCTAGTACTATCCGTGTATAGACCTCCAAAATTGAACGCATCTTTTTGAGGAATTCTCAGACTTAATGTCAATTTTAATTACGAACTATGACACACTCTTTATAGTTGCCGACTTTAATTTTCATATAGATAATCAGTGTAACCTAAAACTAAAAGAATTTATGAACCTCCTGGGCTCTTTTGATTTGAGGCAGCTCGTTAATCAGCCTACACATAAAGCAGGTCATACGTTAGACTTAGTGATTACTAAAGGACAGAAAGTTGATATAAAACAGATCACTGATATTGGTCTATCAGACCAAGTTCTTCTACTTTTTAATATAGAAATAATGATAGAAAACACCCATGAGAAAGATATTGTTAAAAAATGCTTCTTTGACTCATCAGCAGCTTTAAAACTTACAAGCATTTTAAGCAATCAGTCCGTTTATAGTGCCAGCTATAATAGCGAGGACAATGTAAATAGTAAGGTGGAAAGATTTAATTCTAAAGTGAGAGCTGCTGTTGACATAGTTGCACCTAAAAAGACAGTGTAAAAGACCGAGAGAGACAGTAGCAAGGGTTGGGGTTTTCCGGCCCCGTATATTGTACAGAAAAAAAACAGGTCAAAATCATAAACTAAACAGTTCATAATCGCGACCGACTCCTGGCGTCGCGGCCATTTTATTGGGGAGGAGCGGAAGTGGAGGAATGTCGGGAAGGACCGCAAGGGAGGATGGGAAGGATGACGTCAGGGCAAGATGGCGGAGGAAGGGCGGAAGTATCGCACTGCGGTCATCCAGGCCTATGGTGCAGGAAGGTCTTTTTTCCTATGAGGAAGCAGAGGGAGAAAGTTAATACCCCACCATTCCCTGGCGAGGGGTTTCCCAGGTGCTGTCGAATCAATCCGCGGCCTCCTACTCGCGCGTGCGTGACACGATCCCCCCCTTAGCCCAGGACCGTCAGGTCGGGCGGACCTAACCGAGAGGTCGTGAATACGAGAGAGGGCATCGGCATTGGCCTGAAGGGTGCCCGCCGATAAGCGACAGTGAACTTATACGGCTGTAAGGCCAGGAACCACCTGGTGACCCGCGGATTCGACTCTTTGTGCAGGGACATCCACTGAAGTGCAGCGTGATCAGTCACCAGAGCGAACTTCGCGACCCAGCAGGTAGTACGGAGGTGGGTCACTGCCCACTTAATGGCCAAGGCCTCCCTCTCCACTGCCGCGTGCGGGTCTCCCGGTCCATCAGTTTCCGCTAAGGTACATCACAGGGTGCTCGACACCATCGGCGCTTTGGCTCAGCACGGCACCCAGGCCTGTGTCCGGCGTCGGTCTGGAGAATAAGCGGAGCCCAAAATCGGGCGTCCGTAACACAGGTGCCGGCGTTAGGGCCTTCTTTAGGTCACTGAACGCGTGTTCTGCTTTGTCGGTCCACACCACGTATAGGGGCGCCCTTTTTGTCAGGTCAGTCAAGGGTGCTGCTCTTTGAGAAACGGGAACAAACCGGCGGTAGTAACTCCCAAGCCCCAAGAAAGCCTGCACCTGTTTCTTGGTACTCGGACGGGGCCATTCTAAGATGTCTTTCACTTTGGAGCTCTGTGGCCGCACCTGTCCTTGTCCCACGAGGTAGCCTAAATATTTGGCCTCCTTTAATCCAAAAAAACACTTCCGGGGGTTTATGCGGAGGCTAGCCAGTGTTCGGAGGACAGCTGCGACCTGCAGTAGATGCTCCTCCCAGGTGCGGAATAGATGACAACGTCATCCAGGTAAGCGGCGCTATAGGACTGGTGGGCTTCAGCACTCTATCTACCAGGCGTTGGAAGGTCGCCGGGCCCGTGCAGCCCAAATGGGAGGACCTTGTACTGCCAGTGCCCGCTAGGGGTGCTAAAGGCCGTTTTCTCCTTTGCGGATGCCGTTAAAGGAATTTGCCAATACCCTTTTGTCATGTCAAGGGTAGTCAGATATCGAGCCGTACTCCAGCCGCTCAAGGAGGTCGTCAATGCGGGGCATGGGGTAGGCATCGAACTTGGAGATCTGATTCAGACGTCTAAAGTCATTACAGAACCTCCAGGAGCCGTCTGGCTTGGAGACGAGGACAATAGGGCTGGACCAGGGACTATGGCTCTCTTCAATTATGTCCATGTCCAACATACGTTTCACCTCCAGTTCGACCTCTGCGCGTTTTGCCTCCGGAGTCGGTAGGGCTCTCCCGGACGATTACCCGGGCTCCGTGACTATATCGTGCTCAATCAGCGGTCCGGCCGGGTGACTCGCTCACCACCTCGGGGATGGCTCGGAGTGTTTGGGCTAACTCCTGCCGCTGCTTGGGGTCAGCTCTTCGCCGAGGTTAAGGGCAGTTGTGCTTGTGAAAGGGAGAGTGACCTACGGGAGCTGGGAAGCTCCTCTCTATCTCTCAGGGCTTTAACAGGTTGACATGATAGATCCTCTCACTTTCGGTCGACGGTTGGGCTGTTTTACCAAATAGTCGGCGAGTCCTTTCTCTCCTTAACCTCGTAAGGCCCTTGCCAGTGGCGAGCAGCTTCGAGTGGGAGGTGGGGCGAGCACCATAACTTCGGTCCCAGGCGGAACTCCCTGAGGACGGAGTTGCGGTTGTAACACCGGGCCTGCGCTGCTTGCACGAGTCACGTGCTCTTTTAGGAGGGGCCTGATCTTTGTGAGTCGGTCGCGCAGTTGCTCGTACTCAAAATATTAGAGGAGGGAAGAGCCTCGGCCTCCCAGCCTTCTTTTAGGATGTCGAGGATTCCCCGGGGTTGTCGCCCGTATAGTAATTCAAAAGGGGAGAAGCCCGTAGAGGCCTGGGGTACCTCCCGGTAGGCAAAAAGCGCGAGCGGGAGGAGCTGGTCCCAGTTCCTGCCGTCCGCGCTGACTACCTTGCGGAGCATCTGCTTAAGCGTCTGATTAAATCGCTCACCAACCCGTCAGTTTGCGGGTGATAGACTGGCGCTTTCAGGTGCTTTATCTGCAGTAATTTGGCCACCTCCTTGAGCGTATCCGAAGTGAAGGGCGTACCCTGGTCCGTGAGGACCTCCTTGGGTATGCCCACGCGTGAAAACAAGTTAACCAGTTCCGCGATGCTTTTAGTATTAGCGGGCGCAGGGGAACCGCCTCTGGGTACCGGGTGGCATAGTCCACCATGACTAGGATATACTTGTGGCCACGGGTTGAGGGCTCCAGGGTCCCACCAAATCGACCCCTATCCTTTCAAAGGGATGTCCACGAGGGGAATAGGGACTAGAGGAGCACGGTCCCTCCTAGGAATCTGGCGGGTCTGGCACTCGGACAGGATTGACAGAACCGCCGGACCTCCTCATTGATCCCAGGCCAGTAAAGCGGAGCTTAATCCTCTCCAGTGTTTTTGGCCCGAGGTGGGCCTAGGAGGTGAGCATGTGCCAACTTCGCATATCTCCCGCCCGGAAGGTACGCTGAATTAGCAACAACTTCCGCACCTCGCCCTCATGGGTAGCCACTTTCGGTACAACAGATCATTTCAAGGACAAAGAAGGGTTCCAGCGGTGTGGATCCGTCCGCTGTCGAGCTGTTAGGCAGAACAATCGCGTTCGGGCAAAGCGCGGGAGTCATCATTCCACTGCTCCCTCTTAAAGGAGGCGGCGTGGACCGAAATTGATGGTCCAGGCGCGAGGGTCTTGGGGCCTGGGCCGGGGAAGTTCCTGGCTAGTCCCTTCTCCGCGGAATCTTCGGGTCAAGGTCCGTAGCCACGAAAGGTCCCCGAGACACCAGCGCCCATAGGGCCTGCCCTTGTGCACGGCGTGGAGGCCGCGGGAGGGTGCCTTTTCCCCTCATGACAAGATCCAACGAGGCCCCGGGAGCGGCGAACGGCTTACCGCTGATTTTTTCGACCAGTCTTGTCCCAGAATCACTGGGAAGGGGGGGTCAGGTAACACAGCGACCGCCATTTGGATTGGTTCCCCCTTCCAGGTAAGATAGCAGTGACGGAGCGATATGACCTAGTCCCCCATGTACACAGGTAACCAACAAATGTTGCTTTAACCACTGTTGCGGTAAGGCAAACGGCGAGCAACAATGGTAATGTTGCTGCGGAATCAAACAAAGCCACCACGGCGTGCCCATTTAGCAACACCACTCCCGTGCCGGACTCGCCAAGGGATGCGGCGGGTACAATACCTCTCCGCGATGTCCAGCTGCAGTCCATAGGCTCCGGGCGATGTGATGGGGGCAGTTTGGCAGCAGGTGGCGGTCTCGCCACACTTGAAACAGCGCGCGGACCCGGCCTCTCTTTGGCTCTGGCTGGCGCTTCTGCAGCGCGTCGAGGGGGCTCGGGGGTGGCCGCCCGTCCCTGCCGGTTCCCGCGAGCAGGCTTTTCTGACCCCCCAAGTCGGAGGACCGCCAACTGACGCTCCAGGACGTCGAGGAGGCCCGACATGTTTTGATAGGCGTGCCCGGACCTGCTGGGCGAGGGAACTGGGCATTGCGTTGACCAGGCCTTCACAGGCCACCCGCTCGACGACTTTCCGCCCGTCGGGCTCTCTGGCCGTAGCCAGCGGCCCATCTTGCCCCAGAACTTCGAGCGCCTGGGCGCGGCGGCTTTTCGGGTCAAAGACCCAGTTCCGCCATTCGCCGCCTGCTGGCCGGGCTAATGCCGTAGCGGGCCAATATTTGGGCTTGAGGAGGTCGTAATTAGCGGCCTCCTCTCAGGGAGGTCATAATAGGCCCGCGGCGCGGGTCCCTTTAGGTATGGCGCCAAGATGGGACGCCCACTCGGACCGCTGCCACTCGTTCCGGTGGCCGTCCTCTCAAACATGCCCAGGTAGGCATCGGCGTCCTCGAAGGCCCATCGGACCATAGGAGAGGCGGCTGCCTGGGCGGGTCTGGTCTCGCCCGTTGGGCTTCCACTAACCTGGCCCGTGGCCTCCAGCTCCCGGTTGGTAGCGGCTTGCGCTTGCTGCAGGGCCTGGAGCTGGGCGTTCATTCCCTGCAGCACGGTGTTCAGGTCCTGTCCCTCCGTCATTCCGGGATCTCTGTATCCTGCCGGCTACGCCACTTGTAAAAGACCGAGAGAGACAGTAGCAAGGGTTGGGGTTTTCCGGCCCCGTATATTGTACAGAAAAATAAACAGGTCAAAATCATAAACCAAACAGTTCATAATGCGCGACGCCGACTCCTGGCGTCCGCGCCATTTTATTGGGGAGGAGCCGGAAGTGGAGGAATGTCGGGAAGGACCGCAAGGGAGGATGGGAAGGATGACGTCAGGGCAAGATGGCGGAGGAAGGGCGGAAGGATCGCACTGCGGTCATCCGTGCCTATGGTGCAGGCGGTCTTTTTCCTATGAGGAAGCAGAGGGAGAAAGTTAATACCCCACCATTCCCTGGCGGCGAGTGGTTTCCCAGGTGCTGTCGAATCAATCCGCGGCCTCCTACTCGCGCGTGCGTGACAACAGTTAAAAAATCTTCTAGCATTGTTATACCATGGAAGACCCAAAGAGTGTCTGATTTAAAGAGAACATGCCGTAGAGCTGAGCGTCAATGGAGGAAGACTAAACTTACTATCCACCACGAAATATTAAAAGTTAAAATAACAGAATACAATAACACTGTCCGTCTTGAGAGACGCTGCTATTTCTCCAAGATTATAAATAACAATGCTAGTAATCCCAGAGTCTTATTTTCTACAATTGATCGCCTACTAAACCCAGGTAACTCAAAGGAATGCCTCCTAAGTGCTTCCAGTGAAACCTGTGAGGCTGTCGCTGTATTTTTCAATCAAAAAATTAATGATATTAGAAATAACATAGTATATCTCCCCAACACTAAGGATCCTCCTAAACCCCAGCATTCCATTATAAACAAATTAAACTCTTTCACTAGGATAGATTTACCGGATTTACATAAAATAATTTCTCAACTGAAACTCTCAAACATGCGTCCTTGACCCGATACCAACAATTTTTTTCAAACAAGTATCAGGAGTGCTAATTGATAATGTTCTGGACATAGTTAATTCGTCATTAGATACTGGGGTCTTTCCAGACTGTCTTAAGACTCCTGTGGTTAAACCCCTTCTTAAGAAACATAATCTTGACCCCTCGGCTCTTGAAAGGTTTAGACCCATCTCTAACCTGCCTTTCTTAAGTAAAATTCTAGAGAAGGCAGTCACTATGCAGTTAAATGACCACCTCAATAAACCTGCTATTCTTGATAAATTTCAGTCAGGTTTTAGAACAAATCACAGCACAGAAACTGCACTCGTTAAAGTAGTCAATGACTTGTGGGTGAATGCAGACAGAGGCCATTTATCTGTTCTCATCCTCTTAGATCTGAGTGCTGCATTTGACACCATTGATCACAATATTCTCAGAAATCGCCTTAGTCAATGGGTGGGCCTCTCTGGCAGGGTCTTAAATTGGTTTGAATCCTACCTGACAGGGAGAAAATTCTTTGTTAGTTGTGGTAATTACAACTCGAAGACACATGATATCCAATATGGTGTTCCACAAGGCTCTATCCTGGGTCCACTGCTCTTCTCAGTCTACATGCTTCTGTTAGGTCAGATTATCTCAGGGCACAACGTGAGCTACCACAGCTATGCTGATGACACACAGCTGTACTTATCAATAGCACCTGATGACCCTGATTCTCTTGATTCACTAACAGAATGTCTGACTTGTATCTCAGAATGGATGAATAGTAACTTTCTCAAATAAAGAGAAAACTGAAATCTTAGTGATTAGCAATAATGGATACAATGAGGCTATTAGAAATAAACTGGATACATTAGGATTAAAAGTCAAGATGGAGGTAAAAAGCTTAGGGGTGATTGTTGACTGTAATCTGAATTTTAAATCGCATATTCATCAGACCACTAGGACAGCATTTTTTCACTTAAGAAACATAAGTAAAGTTAGACATCTTATATCACTGAAAGATGCTGAGAAATTAGTTCACGCGTTTGTTTTCAGTCGACTGGATTACTGTAACGCACTCCTCTCAGGACCACCCAAAAAAGACATAAATCACTTGCAACGAGTGCAGAATGCAGCTGCTAGAATCCTAACTGGGAAAAGAAACTCCAAACACATCTCCAGTTTTGATGTCACTACACTGGTTACCTGTGTCATTCAGGATTGACTTTAAAATTCTTCTTATGGTTTATAAAGCCTTAAATAATCTCACTCCATCGTATATATCAAAATGTCTGACACCTTATATTCCAATTCGTAACCTCAGATCCTCAAATGAGTGTCTCCTTAGAATTCCAAGAACAAAACTTAAAAGAAGTGGTGAGGCGGCCTTCTGCTGCTATGCACCTAAAATCTGGAATAGCCTGCCAATAGGAATTCACCAGGCTGATACAGTAGAGCACTTTAAAACACTGCTGAAAACACATTACTTTAACATGGCCTTTTATAACGTCATTTTAATCGTAATTTAACTTAATCCTGATACCTGTATGTTCAATTCATCACAATAACTATTCATGGTGGCTCTAAAATCTGTACTAACCCCTACTCTCTCTTCTGTTTCCTTTTCCGGTATACTTTGGTGTTGGCACATCTACTCAAAGCACCATGATGTTCCAACAATGATTGATGGATTAAAAGTCAGAAGTCTGCATGACCATCAACATCAAGCGACTCTCGTGAGAACCCTAACTACAAAGAGGACTGTTTCATTTATGTTAGGTAGATTGCCCAGAGGGGACTGGGTGGTCTCATGGCCTGGAACCCCTGCAGATTTTTTTTTTTTTTCTCCAGCCGTCTGGAGTTTTTTTTTCTGTCTACCCTGGCCATCAGACCTTACTCCTTTTCTATGTTAACTAATGTTGTCTTATTTTAATTTCTTGTCTTTTATTTTTCTTTTCTTCATTATGTAAAGCACTTTGAGCTACTGTTTGTATGAAAATGTGCTATAGAAATAAATGTTGTTGTTGTTGTAGAAGATATGCCTTAAATTTCGATGTAAAAACTGCAAACTAACTAAAATGGTATTTCTCTGAACTTATCATCAATTCTATGAGTTCCTACACTGAAGTCATTGAGGGTTGAATCCTCAGCCTCAGGCCATTGACTCAAAACCATACAATAATTTAAAGTTGTAATGCCACAAACACATCTACACTGAAAACGTTTAATGTAGACAAAGCGAGATTTGTCAGGAGCCGATAATCAGATGACGTACCGTCTTCAAAATCTAGACGCTGAGCCATCAACACGGTCAAAGTGAGAATAAGCCTGAATTTTTACTCACACACTGAAGATGATTAACAGTTGGATCCTCAATCTTGGACTGTGACTCACGTGTGATGAAGGGTGTGAGGCCGAGTGTCGGTGATGTGGCACTTAATTCTAGGGAGGCAACAGTGCAACACGTCCTAGCAACACAGTCAAGAAGGATAAAGATACAAAATGGCAACAGGCCACACTTACAATTTAGCAATAAAAACAGTTTATTAATTGCCAATTCATTATTAACATCAAATGCTCATGTATTAATAATCTCTAATGTACAAAGCCTTCAAGAACTCAAAGTAAAGAAGTAGAAAAAATATTTAAACAAACCAAAATGTCAAGAACTTTCACATTGTAACAGGCCTGGCTCATCTTTGATTAACTCTGCTGGTTATCAGATGAAACACAGAAAGCAAGCTGATGAAATGTCACCTAACAGGAGCGCCAGCAGAACAATCCCACCACTCAGGTGAGTCCTTCTGAATGAAGACAGACCAGGGAGGGCAGCTGGCTTTGTTCACGTCTTACAAGTCTGTCCTTCTCAGAGTGCCATCCACTTTGTACCCAGTCCCAAACTCCAAATGTGCTACGGGGTGCAGTGGGTTGCCGATCTGGAAGTGGCACTCTATACAGGGCTGATGAATGGTGCCATAAAAATCAACAGAAGTGACTGATAACAAATGCCACATTACGTGTTTGTGTGATCTTTGAGATGACGTTACAGTTTCAGAACATGCTAACTGATAAATAACAGACTTATTCAGTGCACGGTCACAGATTTGAAATCAAAACACATGAACTTTGAAGTCTGCATGTCACGGCTGCCCTCAACAGTCCACTCAGGAGTGACTGACAGTTCTTTCCACCAATCAGCTTTCTTCTTTTGTTTTCAGTTAGTACCTGCATTTTTTGTGCTGTCCTTTCTGATTTTGTCCAAGTCATGTCTGCCAATGAACATTTTTCACCTCCTGATTTTGTGGTTTCCATTTTTTATATTTTTCATAGCCAATGTGCCCTTTTTAGATAAGTCCTTGTAAGAGTTAAGCTATACTCACACATTTTAGAACATCAATGAAATAAAATGTAAAAAGAGTGTGGCCAAAAAATGAAACATAAACTTACAAAATACAGAAAGTCCAAGCAGAGTGAACCAACAGCAAGTAGTGAGGGGGTGAAATTTGACCTTCAGTGGTGGGGGTACAGAAGGGGCCACTTCTGCTTTTTGGAGTTTTCTATCCAGTAAATGAAGCCAAAGCTTTGTGTAGCTGACACTCTCTCAAAGTAGAGCTTTCTAATCGTCCATCCTGCTTTTGGAGTTTATTGAGCTCCTGTGGCCTCCAGCTATTGGTCTCGACATGAAGAAATGTTGTCTTGGGTATCGATATGAAAAAGGTGCTGAACTCAAACTGAAACTTGAACCAACACATTCGGAGTATAGAGCATCCTTCACACACCACCCAGGATATACTGACATGGAGCAAAGTAACATCCGTTATATTTTTAGGTTAATTTATCAAATTAACAGTTGGGTCAGCAGATATACCTGTGTATTTTCTGCTTTGTCTTCGTTTTTTCTCTCACTGTGTTCTGCATTCATTATGGTGTCCCAGTTCTAATAAAATAATTATTATTTTAAATAATATTCCTTCTATTCCTTAATTGATATTCTTCACAACTGTGGTCCCCATGCTAACCCTAGCATGCTGTTGTGATGCTCTCTTCAGGTCTTAAACATTTCTCTTTGAACCCTGAATATTTCATTTTATTTGTATTTTCGATCTTCTTAAATTCCTACTTTTGGACTCACCCTTGACACACAGCTGATGAATGTGTTTGGTTAAGTAAATACTCTTTATCATTTATAAATGATAACCTAAAATTAGTGTAAAAGTCTTTTTAATCCCATCTACATTGGTCTGTCATGTGACGGCTCTCTTTTAGTCTTCTGTTCTCCCTCGACTGTCCCTCTCCAGTACCTGATTGGACAGCAAGTAGGCCAGTCATTTATGACTATAAAAGT
>NW_024386667.1:0-48802 GCF_016835505.1 Polypterus senegalus
TTTTTCTTTTGAAAACCCCCCCAGGGGACGCCGACTCATGTGTCCTCTTTAATTTAACAGAACATTATTACTTTTGGTGGTGGATGGAGTTCTACATGGAGCAGCTTCAGCGACAGATTGCTGTCACTGCCCTGCTCCACTGACGACTGAGGAGATGGTTTCCCCCCCAAACACTATCCGACCCTTCAATTCCCCCAGGGGTAAATGTCTTTTTATCTCAATCACTCTTTAATATTGTTTTTATTTCGTATCCTTGGGTATGTAAATTTTCCCCCTTGGGATTAATAAAATATCTATCTATCTTCTTATCTATCTATCTATCTATCTATCTATCTATCTATCTATCATCATCTTCTATCTATCTTCTATCTATCTATCTGTCTATCTATCTGTCTATCTGTCTGCTGCTGTCCATTATCTATCACATTACTGCCACATTGGTATGTCCCTTCAAACCCCACTTCAGTCACCATCTGGGGGAGTTTTTTTCCCGGCCCTTTGGTTTTTTTTCATATTAAAATCATGTGTGTTAAATTGAAAAACGGAATTGGTTCTGCAAGCTTTAAGGATTGTCTGTTTCTTTACATTTATAGGTTTGCCTTGGATTTTTTCATCTTGTTTGGTAATCAGCCTGTGATGGATGGTTAATTCTGCCTTCACTTGTGTTGGTTAAAAAATTTTAAGAATGTTGTTTTTGCAAAAATTGGACCAAAATCTGCTTTATAATAATGGGGACTAGAATTACTGGTTTTTTTTTTTAAAAATTCTATTCTAATCAAAGTTTTGATCCAGTAAATTTTAAACTTGGTAGGCTTTAAAAGCATTTACTTTTTGCTTGAAGTGCGTTTTGTTCAAAACATAACGAAAATAAAATGGGGCGGGGAAAGGGGCTGGGAGAAGGGGCTGGGAAAACCCAGTTCTGGGTTTGAAGCAGATGGCGCTTTTTAAAGGAACATTCTAAACAATTAAGACACTTTTTGAAAATTTCTGAAAATCTTAATCGGAAAGTATCCGCTCAACCTGGAGGAAAGTAAAAAAAATTTGGAAAGTTTACAAAAATTATATTGATCTTTTTTGGAGTTTTTTTGTCTGGGGGCCTAGAAAGCAGCTATCGGAAAACACCTGCTACCAAAGAACCCGTCCTAAAATTTTGGGGACCTCATCCCCCCCGGGATATATTAAATTATTGATTCTATAGATAAAAGGCTTTTGGGATTTGAGGACGACCCCACCTCTCGAAATTCACACCAGGGTTCCAGAACCCCCGCAATCTCTGGAATTCGAGGATCAGGTGGGCGGCTTCTGCAGCGGTCTCGGGAGACTGTGTTTTCCCCTGACAGGGGGATGGACGGGTCTAAGACCAAGCCCAAAGGGAAAGGGGTTTTTTTTGGATCTTCGGGCCCCCGGGCATGAGACAATCGGGTGTTGGGCCTGCGGGCAGGCGGAAAGGAAAACGGGAGGATTCGAACAAACAATAAAATATTTTCTCCAGCCCACATGAAGATCCCCCAAAAAGCGGTAAAAACATCACCTTTCACGGTACATCCTTGGACCAAAGAGAGCAGACAGCGAGCCCTCGTCCCATGGTAGAAATTTTGAGCTTTTTTAAACAGGGATTTTGTTAAGAGCCAGGGGAAAGGCTCAAAGGGAAAATTTTTTAAGGTGAATGATAAATTTCCTAAAGAAATTTTGGTGCCCGATTTCCCCTTTTTGTAAAAATTCATCCAAGAGGGGCCCCTGTCTTTCTGTGGACAACTCTACATCAACAACAGGCACAGGGCGAGGAGTGACAGACTGGCTTTATTCCCCAACATCAGGCCCAAATTTTTTTTTTCTTATGGGTTTCCCTGGGTTTTTGGGATAAAAAAAAAGCTGCTATACCCGTGTTTGATGATGGGATCCCTGTTCTCCCACCCCACCCCCAAACCTTTTCTTTTTTTTTTTTCTTTTTTAAACCCTTATACTCTTTCCTTTCCTTCTTTTACCTGTTTGGAACTTTAACCCCCTGACACAAAAAATTTTCCCTACACTCGTCAGCACACCCAGGCTACAAACACTAGATTATAATTTTACTTTTTATCATACAACCACAAACACTTTTGGTTCTGTCTGATTTTTATTATTTTTTTGTCTATTATTATCAGCAGTATTATTATCAAAATGATTTTTTTAACCTTATTATCATCAGCATTATTATTATTTTTTCAGCACTATTATTATTGTTTTTTTATTTTTTTTTTTCATTAGCACTATTATTATAAACATTATTATTTTTATTTATTTTCGCATTCATTTATTATTATCATCAGCATTAAAAATTTATTATTTAATTTATTATGATATATTTTATTTACTTATTTATTTTTTTTTTTATTTATATATATATATATATATATTTTATTTTTTTTTTTTTTTCTTAATTAAATTATTTTATTTATTAACCTCACCTGAAGGCCCATACTTTTAGCTAATCACACAAAAAAATTTAACAAAGGGTTTTTCAGTTGGAATGTTCATGGAACTGGCTCTAGAGAGAAGAGATTAAAGATTTTTGATCAGCTTAAAAGACTGCAGGCAGATGTTGTCTTATTACAAGAGACTCATAGGTCTGCCACAGTTGCAGATGAACTTAAAACATCTGAGTTTCCCACACTGTTCTCTGCCGCCTATAACTCTAGACAAAGAGGTGTAGCTATTTTAATACACAAAAATACAAATTTCAAAGTATTGGACACAGTCTCAGATCCAGATGGTAGATTTATAATACTAAAACTATCTATACAAAATCAAAGCTTATGTATTGTTAGCATATACTGTCCAAACATAGATGACCCGCATTCTTTCATAATTTTTCTCTGTACTCTCCGAACACTTGGACTGTCCACTTATACTTGCGGAGATTTTAATTTTTGGATGGATCATTCTTCAGACAGGCTCAGTACAGCTGGGACTCAGCGCAGTTGGCATTCCACTAATATAGTCAAACAGTATATGAGTGATTATGGGCTTTGTGATGCATGGCGATCTTTTATCCCATAGAGAGTATACTTTTTTCTCACATGTTCATCACTCTCACTCACGTTTGGACTATTTTCTAGTCAGCAGCTCATTATTGGCTGACATTTCAGACACTGAGATACACCCTATAGTTGTCAGCGATCATGCTCCAGTTTCTTTAACTCTGTTAAATAAGAAAACAATCCCATCAAGTAAAACTGGAGGTTTAATACGTCACTGCTTAAAGATGAAGGTTTTGTGGAATATTATAAAAAAGAGTGGGCTTTATATTTAGAACACAATGACATTCCTGGAACATCAGCATCTGTTCTCTGGGAGGCAGGGAAAGCAGTGATGAGAGGTAAAATAATTTCCTTCTCATCACATAAGAAAAAAATAGAAAACAAACGTATTCAGGAATTAGAAGAAATCATTAAGTCTCTAGAGGCATCCCCAGAAGAAGAATTACAAAACAAATTGCGTAAAAGTAAACTAGAACTTAAAGGAATTATTGACAAAAACACAATTTTAGCACAAAGACTACGAATAGAAAACTTTGAACACGGTAATAAATCAGGCAAGTTTGAGCCAACCAGTAAAAAATAAACAAAGAGAAAACTGCCATATCTGCTGTTAAAGACTCAACTGGGAATATAGTATATGACCCTGAAAGAATAAACAACACTTTCAGAGATTTTTACAAAACCTTGTACTCACCACAGATTAACCCATCAGATAATGAGATCAATGAGTTTCTAGACAGGATAATACTTCCTAAATTATCAGATAGCCAAGCTACAGTCCTGGACTCGCCATTAACATCAGATGAGCTTCAGGAAGCTCTTAACTCCATGCCTAATAGGAAGGCTCCAGGTCCAGATGGGTTTCCAGCAGAGTTCTACAAAGAATTCTGGATCATTCTGGCCCAACATTCTTCAGAATGATGTGTGAAATACAAGAAAATGGTAGACTACAGCCAAACATGAATTCAGCCAACATTAGTCTCCTGTTAAAACCAGGCAAAGATCCTATATTTCCTACCAGCTATCGCCCAATTTCTCTTATTAATGTTGACCTGAAAATAATTTGTAAAGCCCTTGCAAAAAGATTAGAGAAGGTAACCCCTTTCATAATACATCCAGACCAAACTGGTTTCATTAAGGGGAGACATTCATCCACAAATTCACGTAGATTACTCAACTTAATAGACTTTTCTTATAGCAGAAACATGGAAACCAGTATATTATCTCTCGATGCAGAAAAGGCTTTTGATAGAGTTAACTGGAAGTTCTTATTTGCAACTTTACATAAATTTGGTTTTGGAAACTTCTTCATAAACTGGTTAAAAATTTTATACAGTTCACCAACAGCATGCGTCAGGACAAATGACCAAACATCAGATAGCTTCTGTCTTCAGAGGGGGACCAGGCAGGGATGCCCTCTCTCCCCGCTATTTGCTATCTTTATTGAACCACTAGCAGCAGCAATCAGGCAAACTACAGTTATTAAAGGCATAAAGTGTAAGAACATAGAACATAAAATCAGTCTTTATGCAGATGACGTGTTACTTTATCTTCAGAATTCTCAATCCTCTCTCTCCCAGGCAATTGAACTAATAAACTCCTTTTCAAGAGTTTCAGATTATTCAATAAACTGGTTAAAATCCACAGTTCTTCCAATTAATTTCTCTTTTTGTCAATTCCCTTAATACACAATTGGAATCAGGGAATATTACATACCTGGGCATTCATGTGTCTCCCAGGCTGGCAGATCTAACTAAACTAAACTACATCCCACTATTAAAGAAAGTGGAAGATGATCTTGCTAGATGGAAATCCTTACCGATATCACTTATGGGGAGGGTTGCCACAATTAAAATGATGGTTTTACCAAGAATCAATTACTTATTTTCTATGATCCCAAACAAGCCATCATCTGATTGGTTTAGATCCCTGGACTCCTCCATCACTAAATTCCTTTGGAAGGATAAACCTCCACGAATTAGCTTAAAAACACTACAGAAGACCAAAGATAGAGGAGGGTTGGATCTACCCAACTTCTATCATTATTTCTTAACCAACAGGCTCCAATATATACCAAGATGGTTGCAACATAACCCGCTGGATGAGTCCTGGTTAGATGTAGAACAGACACTTTGCAATACTATAGAGCTTTCGGACCTACCGTTTATTAGCTCAAAAATAAGAAAGCATGAAAGCTTTAAAAGTATTAATATCAGTACCTCACTGACAGCATGGTGGGAATATCTAAAAATGACGGAGTCTTCACTAATTCCATGCAGACACACACCCATCTGGAATAATCCTGACATATTGCAAAACAATAAAATGATGAACCTCCCATACTGGAAAAGTAAAGGAATTCTATACATGGAACACATAGTTGAAGGATTGGATTTCATTCCATTTAACAGAATAGTCTCCCAATTTGGGATAGACAAGAATAGATTTTAGAATATCTCCAAATTAAATCAGTAGTTAAAGAAAAATTTAAGCTTAAAGTAGAATTACAAACACCATCAAGGGTATTAGACTTCTGTAATCTCAAACACCCCAAATTACTGTCTAAAGTATATAAAACATTGACCAAAATAGATGATACAATAGCAATTCCTATAGGCAAATGGGAGGAGGATCTATTAGTTAGCTTTGATCAGACTTTCTGGTCCCAAACCTGTTTAAAAACTTTTAAAACGATCAGAAACCCCAATTTACAACTAATTCAATACAAAATTCTACACAGAGTACACTATACAGGTCATCGGATGTTCAGGATGGGATTTGTGCCATCTGACACCTGCACACACTGCACAGACAACATTCCTGACAGTTATATCCACGCACTGTGGTCATGTCCACCTGTTCAGGATTCTGGTATAGAGTATGTGAAGACCTGTCAAAGTGTCTGAAATGTGATATCCCAACTTCCCCCTCATTTTGCTTGCTGGGGAACCTAGAGGATGTCCCGATTGAAACAAATTTGGTTCACGTGGTTCTCACTGCCATATGCATCGCTAAGAAAACTATCCTCATAAACTGGAAAAACAAAGATAATCTTTGCATTAACCAGTATAGAAATCTTTTATTGGATCATATTACACTTGAGACAGCCTCTGCCTCCACTTCAAATCAATCTCTCTGGGCTCCTTTGATCGGTTCCATCACATAGCGATGATGGAGGGTCATTGATATGGTCCTGCGGGATGCTGTGGTTGATGTGGTGGAGAGTCTGAGCTTGGAGTATCTGGAGGATCCCTGGGGTGGGTTCACTAGGGGGGTCTTGGGCTGGGGGCTGCTGCCCGACTCTGGTGGTGCTTGGGTTACCTCCGGGGGTGGGCTTCTGGTGGTTGTGTGTAGGGCCTTAGGGGGTCTTGACGGTGGCTGCGGTCGCTGCCTAGTGGCCGCAATGCCCTGGGTTGGTCTGGGTGTGGGCCTGGTGGCTTAGGGTTTGGGGCGGCCGTCCCGGATGGGGATATGGGTGGGGCCTTGGGGATTGGGTCCTGGCATGTACGCTGCGGGAAGAGGGCGGCGTGCGGCAGTTCCACCATGGGGAGGGATGTCCGGGAGGGAGGATCCAGCTTTATCCTGGGTGTCTTATGTCTTACTTAATCTGAATGTTGAGTAAATGTGGGGATGGGAGTAAATATTCTGCTGGGGTGGTGTGGGTTGGTGGCCTCAGACTCCGTGGGGCTCTGTGATGCTGCTGCTTCGGGCCATGGCTAGATAGGCTGGGGCCTCCGTGCCCCGGGGGGATTTTGGGAACGGAGGTGCCTATTGGGGCCAGTAGGGGAGCTGGCTCCCTGGAGGGCTCAGGCCCCTCAGCCGTTCCTCCCCATCCTCAGACATTTCCCTCCTCCTGCTCCTTCACATCATCACACAAACATGCACATAGGGCCTTGGGGTGTGGGTAAGTCAGGGGGTGCAGGTATGGATCCCGTTTCCGCAGTCCTGTGGCAGCCTACACCCCAATTTTATTTGCACATTAAACACTTCCACAAAAAACATTCCACACAAATGCACACTTAGGGCCTTGGGAGTGGGCACACTCAACGGCATCCGGTGGGGGGAAATTTCAGCCTCACTCCAGTGCGGTGTCCACTTCCAATTTTAAACTGCACCTAGTCACGGAGAGTTTTGGGGGAGGTGGGGCTGTGTGTTGGCATCAGCTGGTGTAGGCCACATGGTGCCGGCACTGCCTACACCCCCCCAACCACAAAATGCACCTTATCAGCACACACCAACACTACATTAGAGCAGGCGGAGGGAGACTAGAGGTCTTATCACACTTCTGTTCTCAGTTAGCTGCCGGGCTGGAGGCTAGGAGTGGGAGCTGGCCGTCTGCCTGTGGTCTGGAGTGGTGGGTTGCTTTGCTCTGCGTTGGATGGGGGTGCCTGCTCACTATTACCCCTGCGGAACGGGGCTAACTCTGACGTCCAGGAATGGCTGTACCTCAGGTACGGCAGCACCGGGACCAGAGTTAGGTAGGTGTGTGTGGGGAGTGTGAATGGGTGTCTGGCGTACATCCTTGTAAGTCTTGGGTTGTATGTGTATGTGAGAGCATGAGGGAGGGAGTGTATGACTGTGTTTGTGTGTGACTGTATATGTCAGGTGGGGGTTTTGGACTCCTCCCCTCTCCTGGGACATCTGGCAATACTACAACATCTTTGCCTACCCTCCCCCTGCCTTAAGCATCTGTCTGGTCGCTCCCGGTGGCTGCCTGGTGGGATCTGGTTCCCTGGGCTCTGTTGGATCCTCGGCGGGGTGGGTCGCCTCGGGTCCCGGGCTGCTGGGTTCCGGGCCCGGCCGACTCGGGGGAGAGCGGCTGCGGGCGGGCCTGAGGGCTTGCCGTTGATATCTCCGGGACTCTGCCGGCTGCTGGTTGTGACCCCCGGGGTGATCCTCTGCGCCTCTCGGGTGGGGGTTGGGGCTTCTCTGGTGACGGCCTCCCTGGGGTCTCCGCGCTCTGGGGTGACCTCTGGATCTCTGGGCTTGGAACTTCCTCCATCTTCCGCACGTTTTTGGGGGCAGGTCTGTGGCCCTTCACACTCACTATTGGATGCTCCTATAGAGAAACCTTACACATACAAGCGTGCGTACACACACAGGTGCTCACATGGTGATTTCATAAGTATGACTTGGACATCTTCAGCACATGATCTAAGGTTGTGGTGGCCTTAAATGCCTCAGTAATAATTACTGTATGATTGTCAGCAAACATTTTTTTTTATATATCTTCATGTAGCTGATGCAGCAATGTTTTTGTCTTGTGGTTTGTTTTTTTTGTTTCCCCCCTCTCTTTCTGCAGGTCTAGAAGCGGATTCTGGTTCATTTATTGTTTATTCTATACGAAACCCCCCCTCCCCCTTTACCTCCATCTCTTCCTTCTCTCTCTTCTTTTCTTTCACTTTTGTCTCCGTGTCCGGTTCGAATCTTAAAAACATCTAAAAATATTTTTTAATAAAGTTTTGGTATCAGGCGTGGCGTCAGCAGAAGCTGTAACGCTCCACCTGAGAGAAAAACTGTAAGGCTAGTCGCCAGCATTCAGACATCAATTCTGATTGCTTCACAGGACCGAACAGGACAAAAAAAAAAAACTATAACTTGTTTACACAGGTAATTCATAATTTTCATATATTACAATGGTTGTATATTGAAATATGTATTTAATAGCACACATACGGTATCTAGGACCATTCAGGAAGAGGAAATAAAATCTGGTATGTCAATCTTAATGACCAGACAGGTATTCAAAAGATTACAAAGCCAAGATTCTAAAGGGAAAAAGCACCATCTGTCATTCTGAATATTGTGCTCAATTTTTCTGTGTGCAAAGCAGAACACAAGCATAGAAGCTGTGTCTGAAAGACAGCAAAAGCAGAAATCAAAATTAACGTGATTTTTCATTTCACCCAGCTGAAGCCTAAGAACCGATACCAAAAGCCTTTCCCTCCAAAAGACATACTTTTTTTAGAAGTTTGTCTTATATTATCTCTGTAAATGATAAGACATATAGACAGCTGTGGTCCTGGCAGTCAATTATTTAAGCTTTATTTAAACTCCGACTTTGATGCACCTTTGGTGCCGTTTTCCTGCCTAGTAGATGAGAAAAATGGGAGTGTGTTAGATAGGTAAGTGTAATGCTGTGAAAAAGAGCCTTTTACTGAAACAAGTATGAGGAATGATTCAGTATATTTTACCTCTAGAAGATTTTGCTAGCAGCACTTTTATTACCTACTACCTGCAGTTAAAGGGCTTAATGTTGCAGGTTCACAAACATTACTTTCCCGTGTTAGAGAAATAATAAATTGTACATGTGATTTGCCAAAGAGCTAGTTTATGTTTGTTTTACATACAGTATACACAATTATTCTTCTTTGAATTATAGTATTTTTCAGCACCACTTGAAGTAATTTTTAACGTCCTAAATTATACATAACAAAGGTTAGTCTATCATGAATCTTTCTGTGAGGATGAAAATCCTAAACATGTTATTACATTTTATCTTTCATTACTAAGCATTCTGTCAGCACTGACTGACTTTAGAAATGAAAACCAAGAAATTTAAATTATGTAAAGAATGAAATGTCTCTCCCTCAAATCTTGACCGAAGTATTCATTTTAATATTTGAAATCTTTAAATATATTACACATTTGTTCAATGTGAACAGCAGTAATGGGTGCAAGATAACTATTGCAAGGTTAAACAAGGAAATAAAGAAAACAGGCAATTTACCATAAAGTTTATACCAGATTTGGTTTAACTGATATGACAGATTACTTTGTTAGCATACCGTGAAATGAACTACACTGCAATATCTTAAGTAATTATGGGTAGATTTTGATTAGTTACAAAAATGCACAAGAAATAAGAAATAGCCATGAAAGCACAAATATACATGTTTGCCATTTCATAAATATTGCTGCTGCTGCTTGATGTACATCACGCAAGGTGCTTCGAACATTTAAAAGCCTGTACAGCAGCTGTCTTTGTCATCTACTCTTTGTCTTTTATTTCCGGCCCCGGGCATGGTTAAATCTGTTGGCACAAAATCTTGTCTCACGGGATGTGAGTTCTTGATATTTTAATTTATAATTTAAAAACAGAATAAGAATCTTAAAATCTGACAACATAACATTAAAGTTTGATAAATTTTGAAAAGAATGATACCACACATATATGTAGGTTTTAAAATAAGCCTGATTTAAAGCATGACAAAAAACGTGACAAAAACAATCACATAAAATCGTTGCACAAAATCGTTGCACTTTTAGGCGTAGGATTTTATATATAGAGTATAAATATATATCGCTACATTAGTACATCATTAAAATAAGAACCAAATTCTATATTTTCTGTATTTGATACATACAAGTCAGAAGAAAATCCTGTAACCATATAGATGGATAATATATTTGCTATTAGACCACACTAATACCACACATATGTCATTGTTATGATCAGAAATCATTTAAAATCTACAAAATATATATGAAAAAAGTAGTCCAGGTTATGCATTCTAAGACTATGTAGTGTGATATTCCTTTATTTCATTTGTGACACTGAGGACCCTCAAAGTCAAACTTTGGTAATGACTTAAAAAGCTGATGTATTTTGCATTCATACAAATAGATCTATGTATTCAACATCACCATGAACATGGTATTTCAAGTGAAATGCATATGAAGTCAAGCATTCTAAGATTTCCTAAATACTAAGAACTACACTAGTATAAACAAAGTAAATAAATACAAATGTGATGTTAACTAAATACCATAGATATTGCTATTGATTCACTTTTAAAAATAATAGAGTTTAAGAACAATATAATGATGTCTCTAAAATAATAAAATTAAATTGTAGTCTGGTTATTCTAGCATTATTATTCTTTGACTCTTTCTTTTTTAAAAGCACATTGACTTGAGAAAAAGCTCAGGGCTTTGTATCTTGATGCTCCCACAATCTGGATTTTGGACTACCTGACCAACAGATAGCAGTTTGTGAGGCTGAGGGGCTGTGGATCACAAATGGTTGGGTGTAATAGTGGAACACCTCAGGGAGCTGTCCTGTCTCCCTTCCTGTTCTGCCTCTACACAACAGACTTTCAGCACAATACCAGTTCTTGCCATCTACAGAAATCTACAGCTGACTCGTCCATCGTGAGCTGCATTAATAATGGAGACAAGTCACAGTACAGGTAAATTGTGGAGGACTTCATGTTATGGTGCAGAGACAACAACCTGCACCTCAACATCAGCAAAACAAAAGAAATGGTGGTGGACTTGCAGCATGCCAAGAAGACTCTGATTCAGGCCATTCAGAGGGAGGATGTGGAAGTTGGTGCTGAGCTACAAGTAAGTGAGAGTTTACATAAATAGTGAACTAGACTTGTCTGACAACACAGTGGTGCTGTATAAGAAGGGCCAGAGCAGACTGTGCTTGCTAAGGAGACTTGGCTGTTTTGGTGTTTGTAGCAAGCTGTTTGAAATGTTCTACCAGTCCATAGTAGCCAGTGTGTTGATCTATGTTACAGTCTCCTAGAGAAGTAACTTGAGCTCAAAAGAAGCATAATGCATGAACAAACTTTGCAAGAAAACCTGATCCTTCAATGGGCAAAATATGGACACTCTGGAAGTAGCTGTGGAAAAGAGGATAATGGCAAAATTAGATGCCATTATGAAAAATCCCCTCCAGAAAGTTCTTATCTGCCCACTACTGTCAAGTAATGCAGTGCTTTACTTATCAATTGATTGATTGATTAGCTATATTATCTGTCCTGTGAGTCTGTTATGTTTCTACTGCTATACTAATGAAATGTTTGCTGATAATTATGCAAGACAAAAGGTAAGATTGGTGGGTCAGTGGTAAGCTCTGCTGCCTCACAGCTCTAATGCCCTGGGTTCATATCCCGTACCTAGGATGTATTTGAACCCTGGTTGTTGCCATGTGAGGTTTGCACATTTTACTCGTGTCTGCATGAGGTTTTCTTTGTTCTTTTCACATTTATAAAAATGTGCAGGTTGGTTAGTTTAGTTTAATTAGCAACTCTTCACTGACCCTATCTGGATGAGTTATCTCACAAACACAGAAATATAAATTCAAATATCAAGTAAAGTTAGAGCCTTGAAACCAGCTATTGCCAGAAAAATGAACTGCCAATGAACTGCTTAATTTGAAACAACAGTTTATGTTTAGAATCAAATGGTTTTGAGGTGTAAAGTGTTATGATAAAATGTTCTGTATGAATTTGTAATGTGCCATTAACTTTAGCTACCTATGTAACTAAGATATTATGTAACATTTGTACTAAGAGGATGATAAGATAAAAAGTATTCATTTTTCATTACTTTATTCGATGAAACTGATATTTGTGTGTTAGAAGAATATGCCATTTATGAGTTTACCGATTGGTGTAAACTGAAATTCTTCTTGACTGTGATATACGTACAACTGAACCTAACTTCTTTGTTAGATTAGGCAGTCTTGTCACATTGCATTAAGCAGTGGACGTGGCAGGGTTCATCAGATTTGATGTAATGAAGGATGTTCATTTTCAATCCATTGTTAACAGTGACTCATGACTACTTTTTATTTACAGTATATTTTCTAAAACAAAATAAAAAGCCACAATAATATAGAAAGAGCATGCATACTACAAACTCTGCAAGAATTCATTGTAAGACTTTGGAGCTCTCTGGTAGCAGGGCTCACTACTGTGTGGCCAAGCCTTTGCCTGACAGCACAAGGTTTGCAAACAATTGAAGAAATGATTTTCAAATTATCTGTTCTTTCCTAACAAGGCCTCTGGCATCACACTGCTAGCTTCTTTTCCATGAAGGGGAAGGCGCAGATGTAACACTTTCTTGGTGGATTTTTCACATTTAGCACCATAAAAACAGAGATGTTACTTAGCCCCAATATAATCAGAATAATATCTAGTAGTAAATGTATTCCTGATATTAATCTGCTTTTTTGTGACTAGTTTGAAGGGAGCAAATAGAAATAAATTATTCTGCACCTTCTTTTGTGCTACATATCCTACACTGAGAAAAGTATGAACCAGATATGCAAATGCTCAGTTTAAAAAATAAAAAATCCCTAGTATAAGGGGATCTAGCCTTCAAGTCCTATCACTAAACTGGAAGTTGAGATTGCACAGACACACACCACTTAAGGGTGAACCAAAAATACTACAGGATTAGTTGAGCTGGCCATTTCACTTTGAATAACACTTAGAGAACCTGAAATGAATATAATTTCACATACTAGAAAAACACTATTTTTCTAGAAAAGAAATTACATTGAGCATATCATGGAAAATTGGGAATAAAATGCTCAAGAAGATCTGTAGGTTGTTATAAACATTTTAGTAACAAGTTACTGTATATTACTAAAGTAAGCTTATTAGTTATTTACTTATTTTTAAAATTTAAAAATAATTGAAACAAAATAAAATGCAGGGCTTCTCTGTGATGCCATGGACTGGCAGCCACAGTCACCTTCATTTATCTGGGAACATTAGTAGTCATAATTGTGGATGGACTAGTGCAAGCGAGGCAGACAATACAGAATTTATAGTCAGAATATAGATAGGGTTTATTACAGTAGAGAATCCAAAGTTCAAATATTGAGCAAAACAATACATTTCCCAAATTAAATAGCTCAATAAATAATTACATCCTTAAAATATGTGCAATGAAAACCATTGTCATAGGGGTGTTCCATAATAAAAACATCCAATAAATACTTCCCAATAAATACAGTTAGCAGTTCTGAAATATTAGAGAGGTAAAACCATTATGTCCTTCCATATCCTCGCCCTATCCTTGTCTTGATGATGAGAGACCTCCTTGTGGCTCCATTGATCGTAAAACAGATCTGAGTTGCGGTCACATGCAGCTCTCAGAGTTCCTTGCCCATCTGCTTTATGTCGCTGCACTTGGCTCCTTCCTGGTCTGCCGCATTCCTGAACCCACTCTTACATCTAAGATGCTCCACAGTGGTTGCCACAGTTCGAAGGATTCATAGCCCTTCTCTTGATGCTGCTATGCTACAAGCTTCCTTCCTCCAGTTCATTCTGGTAGTCTCTCCTCCTCTCATCTGCCCCACTGCACAGCGGATGAGAGCACTACTGTCATGTAGCTTTCTTGGTCCTGGCTCTCTTCGGACTGGTTGGCACAGCCAATACTGCCCTTTCCTTCACTTGCCTTCTTCTCCAACCGATGAATGTTCTCAAACTAAACAGCAAACACCAAATAACACATTCTCTAGCACTAACCTGTTCCCCTTTATATCCCATTTATCCCACAGTTAGTTTCTATCAGTTAACATGCCAAAACTTAACTGGCATTCCTCTGATTAAGCTGATACTTGCTTTCACATGTGTGCTGCACCTCAATTTGAGCTAAAATAGGTTATTTAATGAAAAAAATAATGCAAAAATGTAACAGGCATTATGAACAGGTTCAATACCAATGAGTAAGACTGAATCCACAAATATGAAAGTGCTCGCGTCAGTTCAGACATGCTAAGATTTGTAAAAAGAATTTCTGGTGGAAGAGAATATATTGAAGACTATCAATTGCTTGGCAAGAATGAACTATGTTGTGAGATTTACAACATTCTACAGACCTTCATTTTTACAGTCAAATTTCACATCTATTTTAGCACTGTCCCTTTTTTTTATTACAATACACTCGCACTTTGAACTATAGCATACCAAATGTCCCTACCTAAAACTACAAGAGGTATCCTATACTTATAAATATATATATATATATATATATATATATATATATATATAAAATATGCACAAAACAACTTCACTAACACATCTTAATTTCTTAGTGCTTCCTCAGTAGAAAAGTTGTTTGAAATATATTAACATTTATTGATACTTAAGAAAATACTACAAGCAAACAATAATGATATTTAAATAATTTCGAAGATTAATTTATTACATACACCTCTTTATATTTTGATAAAGACTAATTTCACGATAAAATTATAAATTAAGCTTAGACACATATCAATTGTCTTTTGTTTTCCTATATTTTACATTTTCAGTCTGGAAATACTGTATTGTATTGTTATACCCTACAAAGACAGTAGGCCAGTATGTGGAGTTTAAACATTCTCTCTTTAATTGATTTTCTTCCATATCACAAAATGGGTCCACTAGTATGATTGTGGGGAAGTGTGAATGTGTTTTTGTAAATTTTTTTTTGTGTGTTCTGCTTTATTGCTTGTATTTGTGTTCACAGATATATTTTCTATTTATGTATAATGTTCCTTTGATAAAGAATATGTATTATTATGTATTTCTATTATGTATTATTTATATAAACTACACAATATGGTCAAAAGTATGTGGCCATCCCTACAAATTATTGAGTCTAGGAGTTTCTGCTGTACCCATTGTTAACAGATGCATACAAACAAGTATACAGCCATGCAATCTCCTTTGACAAATATTGGCAGTAGTATGGGTCATACTGAAGACCTCAGTGACTTTAACTAAGGATCTGTCATAGAATACCACCTTTGTCACAGGTCCACTTGTGACCCTTCTGCTCTGCTAAATCTCCCCCAGTCAACTGTAAATGGTATTACTGTGAATATGAAGTATTTTGTAAGAACAACAGCAACCACAAAGTGGTAGACAACACAAACTCCCAGAGTAGGGCTGCCAAATGCTTATGCACATTATGTGTAAAAATCACCTATCATCTGTTGCATTACTCACAACAAAGTTCCAAATTGCCTCTGGGAGCAACATCAGCACAAGAAATGTGCACAGGAGTTTCATAAAAATTAGATTGCAATGACCAAGCAGCTATACACAAACCTAAGATTACTATGCACAGTGTCAATTTTGTTTGGACCGCTGTAAAGCATGCTGCCATTAGACTTTGAATGAGTAGAAAAGTGATCTCTGAAGTGATGAATCCAAATGCTTCACTATTCAGCAGTTTGATGGATGAATCTGGGTTTGATGTATACCAAGAAGATGCTACGTTCCAGACTGCACAGTGCCATTGTTACGTTTGGTGGAGGAGGGATGATGGTCTGAAGCTATTTTTCAGGGTTTAAATAGGTTTCCAGTGTAGGGGACTGTTAATGCTGTAGGATACAAAGACATTTCACAGAATTGTGAGCTTGCAACTTTGAAGCAAAAGTTTGGGAAAGGCCCTTTCCAGAGCACGACTGTGACCCTCTGCACAAAGCCAGGTGTGTTGTGTTTGCTGTGGAGGACTGTGAGTATTCTGCAAAGAGCCTCAACAGTAACACTACTGAACATCTTTGGGATAACCAGGAACGCCAATTGCAAGCTAGGTCTTCTAACATTACTACCTGACCTCACAAATGTTCTTTTGGCTGATTTGACACATATTTCCACACACACACTCCAAAACATTGTGGAAAGCCTTTCCAAAAGAATAGAGGCTGTTATACCTATAAAGTTTGGAGGTGGCAGGTAGTGTCAACTCCATATTAAAGCATATGGTTTTGGAATTGGATATCCAACAAACAGAAATAGGTGTGAACTGATACAGGAAACATACTTTCCTAGAATTGGATTAAATGCAATCTTAATCAAAAGTTTATTTAAAAGAATAATATTTTATACAATTTCAAAAAAGGGACAGAAAATATGATAAATTATCCATCCATCCACCCATTAATTATTCGTTTTAACATTTTAATTGGTAAGAAAGCTTCAGGGCTATACACTTCAGCATTGGTTAGCTTTACTGCCTAACTGCTTCAGTAGAATCGAATTGACTCCTGGCGTGGTCACTATATGTTTGGAGTTAGTATGTTCTTCATGTGCCTTGTGGATTTTTCGCCAGGTGTTGTCATATTGATTTTGATTTATCATGTAATTTTTTGTTTTAAGATTGATTAAGAAATAAAGCAAAGGCAATTGTATTTAGAATTTCTACATAGGTTTATTTCTGTTTTACCATCAACAGTTCTAAAGTTATTATCTGTTCCAATATTTCTTTGACACAATGTGATAGCATAACAGGAGGCTTACAGAATATAAGCATCAATCATATGGAACACATTTCTCAAAGTAAAGGTACCAGCAATGTTTTAAAATATTATATTGCTCAGGCTTGACTTGACCTCAGTCTTTTATTAAAAAGAACCCAGCATGATTTTTGATAGTCAATATTAGAGACTAAAACATACCTGTAGGAGATCCAGACTCATGAGGTACAGACTCAAATTGAGTGGAGGAAATCAATAGCCGCTTAACCTTGTAAACGTTTCTGTACTTGGGAGAGTTGGCAAAAGAAAGGCTGTCTCAGACACAAATGAACATTGACTTTTTATTAATTTTAATATTTTAGAGCACTGTAAATTGCAAAGTATAAAATGTTTTCTGCCTGTAATTTTACTTACCTTTGCCTGTTTTAGATTTACAGGATGCACCATGCATTTTATTATATTTTTTATATATATAGGTTTCAGAAAGTAATCATCGGCACAGATTTTTTTCTCATTGTGTGGGCTTGCAAAGTCAAAATAAAGTATATTTACATGGAATTTTTTCTACTCTTTTACAAGTAATTATCTGTAATATTAAAATGAAATATTTAAAAGTCTTCATAATTATCTTTAAATAAAAAATCTGAAAATTACTAGGTAAATAATTATCTTTCCCTTTGTTTAACCATTTTTTTGAAAGCTCATACTAAATACAGTATCAGAGTACAACTTTGTTCATTTTAATTCCACTTGAGTTCAATTGTATTGTATAAATAGAACTGATTTTCAGACGTCAGAGGTGTCAGTGAAGCTTCAAGATAAATTTATTAGAAAAAAAAAACTGGAAAAGGTTATAAAACGATTGGCAAACATCAGAACCTTTCTAAGAGTACCATGAAGTGCATTACATCAAAATGAAAGCATGGCATAACCCTTGCACTACCAAAATTATGTTGTACTTTAAAAGCTTGAATATCTCTTACTCAATTCACCATCAGTTTGTGGAAAAAAGCAGACAATTAAATGGCCTGGGGCTTTGGGAAAGGTAGCAAGGGACACATTAAATGCAGACCTGCCCAATGAATTGGAAAAAAATGAGGGGCACTTTAGAAAGAAATCTTAATGAAATAGGTGAAGTAATTTATAACTATGGAGTAGAACAATATGGAATAGGAAACCAAAACAAGAAGACTGTACTGGTTACCCAAGTCCAGACCTCATCAGGAAGTTGACGTATTCAGGAGAGAAGGCTTCTCAAAAGCAGTGGAGGAAGACCTCAACTTAATTCATCGAAAAACTAAAGTCAGTTAACAACCTTGTGACGAACAGATGGTCTCCAAAAAGCATTCAGGAAAAGGGAGACAGAGCGATCCCACTTCTTTAAAGAACCCTTTAATTTCATACGATCACACTTCACACAGCAGAAGGGAGGAAACCTAGAAACATCAGAGGAAGAATTTGGGTGAACCATCAGAAAAGAATGTATACTGACGACAGAAGATATGAAACAGCAACTATCTCAACAGGCATTTCTACAACTGAACAGCCAGCACACCCAATGGATACAAACCCACCAAAGTGGAAAGAAGTGGAGAATGTAGTCAGGCAGGTGAGAGCAGCATCAGCCCCAAGACCTAATGGGATTCTACATAGAGTGTACAAAAGTGCATCTGATGTTATACTCATTCTGTGAAATGTAATGAGAGCTGCATGGAAGAGGGGAACCATACCAAAAGCATGACACAAAACTGAAGGAGTGCTAATTCTGAAAGAGAAGGTATCCGCAATAATTAGCCAATAAGCCTTCTTAATACAGAGGGTAAGATTTTCTTTAGGGTCAGAATGTAATCAAATATCTGGAGAAAAACAACTTTGTGGACACAGCAGTTCAAAAAGCTGGGAGCTCAGGGTTTTCCAGATGCCTTTAGCATACCAGCATTATTTGACATCAAATTCAGTCTTCTAAAAGAGAGAAAAAATTCTCTGTGTTATTTTTCTGGACCTTTCAAACACTTTCTAATCAGTTCCTCACAATTTTATTTAGTCATCCTTTGATTTTTTCAGGATGCCAGAGGCCAGCACAAACCTTGTTAAAACCTACTTCCATACCTGAAATTCTGCTTCACCACACCATATTTCACCACTGCATAGCAGTGTCAGGAGATGAAAATAATGGCAAGGTGTACTATCTGTCACTTATTTTCACCATGGTCATGGAAGTGATTATTACGGTATCAAAATGGGTCCTAGGTGGTGAATGATTAAAAGCTGGAGACTCCCCGAAGCCTACATGGATATGACAGCCATGACTACAACAGTGCCATGAACCAGATGCCTTCAAGTATGTACTAGAAGAATTTTCAAAAGAAAATAGTCTTCTGCATAGAATATCGTCAAATGCATATGTTCTATATGTTGTGAATATAATATAAGTAATAACTCTTCTGCCTAAAAGCACCTGGATAAGACTTCAGCTCCAAATCAAAATCACCTCCTGCAATCAACTTGTTGTAGTGATTATGGTCTGTTTATAATTTTTGACTAATTTTTAGAGACGCATTTCTAAATTATTATTTAAGCATTACTGTATTTCTGATTCTGATGTTAGTTATCTGTTTCACTTTCATTTTATTATTGTTACAATTTTCCAAATCAATTTTGTTTTTAATGGGTACTGCTATTTTATGATGCCGTTGTTACACTGTTGCTATAGTAATTGTGTCACATATCATAATGCAGGACGTCAACAGTGCAATAGAATAAAGGTCATACTTTCACTTTCTCCTAATCCAAGTTTATACTTAACGCTACGCGTGCACTTGTGGATGCTGTAAATCTGGAGGATTCAGCCAGGTGGCAGTGTCAGACATCATCACAGTGAGAAGACAGCATCTGGTTTCACTGTGTTTTGAGTTGAGGGAAGAAATATTTTAAAGTTCTGCAGGTGCAAAAAAAGAAAAACCACAAAAAAAAAAAATGGCAACAGCTACTCAGAAGATGATATGTGGGTATTTTAAATGTATCGTGTCATTACAATGGGCATTATGCAATGCTTGTATTGCCAATACGAGAATTTTTTATTTTTTTATAAAGCACTTTAAAACAACTCCAAGGCTGACCAAAGTGTTGTACAATAAAAACCCAACATGTCAGACACACAATAACCAAAGGGTAAATGAAACAGAAACACATAAACACATAAGAGCTGAAGAGATTTATTATAAAAAAAGTATACAAAAAGTAGCCAACATATCATACTGGGTTAAAAGCAGGAGAGTAAAAGTGCGTTTTTAAATAAGATTTAAAGACAGCTAGTCAAGGTGCCTACCTAGCGTGTAGCGCAAATCGTTCAAGAAATGGGTGAAGAAAAGCATCATGAATATTTGCGTATGTCAGCATTTAAATCTGATGATTTGTTTCACTGCAACAAACCTGTTGGAGTTGAAATGCAGCTCACTGTCACACTGTGTTATCTGCAACTGCTGAAACCCCATTTCTTTTCTCAGACATTTTCCACTTTGCACAGACGTCAAATTTCCTTCCATTTCGTCTTACACGTTTCCACGTCAACACTTTCAAAGAGCTGGCTATTTGATACCAGCAGTTCTGACAGGCATATCTGACACTATGGGGATGTTGATAGTAAACAACGATACTGACATCACGCACAAATTTGAGCATACTGCAACCCACCAATTTTTTCAATTACTGCAACTCCTACACCCATCACATTAATTTCTAAAGACGTGCTCAGAGGACGTGTCAGAAGAGCACTGGAAATGCATGGCGGGCATGATGCATGTGCGTAAGTGTTCTGAGCGTTATGTATAACCCAGTCTTTAGTGTTCTGTTTTTTTACATTAGTTATTCTGGCATTCGATTCTTTGGCTATAGCATTTTGACTATGCTTTAGGGTTTTTTTGTCTGATGAAAGATTGTCTTGTTTTTCTAATTTAAAAACTTTGTGTGTTTCCTTACTAATGCTTATATCACCTGCTCCTATTTTAGCAGAACATTCGTATTCTGTACAAATTCCCTGCATACTTAATGCTTTCAGACACCTTAAATCTATTTGTTCTTCCAAACAAATCATTTTGTGTTTTTCAGATAACTTTCTATGACATGTGTAATAGCTTCATAGAATTGTTTGACCTAAATTCATGCTAAGGTTACAATAAGTCTTTTGGGGTTATTTTTAGAAAGGTATGTCTTTGTTATAATATCTCTGAAAAGAAATTCTATAATTAAGGATATTAATGAAGCAGATCTAAGGTTTGCTTTCTCAGGGTTAAAACTATGGGTTTTAGGTCATGTAAAGTGTCAACCTGTTCCCTCTCTTAAGATAGCCAAACATTGCCATACTTGGATAAACTTTGATCTCCGACTTGCTTTACATTCTCAACATATAAAAAGACTAAATTTGGATGTACAAAAGGGGGTATGCAAGTATATGCATATTCTGTAATCTTTATTTTGCCTTTTTATTTTAGCTTTATTCTATTTTGTTAGTGTATATAATTGTGAATGTTATTAAAAATTGTCAGTTATTATACTACTTGACTGATTATTCACATGATGTTATTGTAATTTGCATGTTATTATTGTAATTGTCCAGACTGGTCTAAATAAACTGTCTGTATTCAGTTGGTTTATACATTATGAAACAATTAGTCAGTCAGTCAGTCATTCTCCAACCTGATATATCCTAATACAGCGTCATGGGGGTCTGCTGGAGCCAATCCCAGCCAACACAGGGAGCAAGGCAGGAATAAATCCTGGGTAGGGCTTCAGCCCACCACAGACTAAACAATTAATAAATTACAAATTAAAAATTAAAACTGAAATGACTTATTCACTCATCTTTTAATTCAGACATCACTATCTTCAGATAAAAAGCAAAAATCTTCTCATCTGGTTTATACATGGCAATGAGGTTTAGACATTTCTCTGTATACTTCCCACGATTGATGGTTTGCTTTCAGGAGTTACTCCTGAGACTATGTAGGTTTGTTTTTTGAAATAGCTCAATTTTAACAGGCTTATTTCTTTTCATTTACATTTTAATGACTAGTAAGACCGCACCTGGAGTACTATATGCAGTTATGGTCATCACACAAGAAATACATAACAGCACTTGAAGTTGTGCAGAGAAAAACCAGGTGCATCCCAAGACATAAGGACATGTCATACTCTAAAAAACTGTTTAGTCTCTAACTGAGGAGACTGTGGGGGGACCTTATCCGGTTCTTCAAAATTCTCAAAGAATTTGATGAAATAGAAACAGCAGAATTTTTCCAGTTTATTGGTTAATCATACCAGTGAAAATTAAGGGGGAATGCATTTAGGACTGAAGCCTGAAAGCACTTCTATATGCAAAATGTTGAGGGAATCTGCAACAAAGTACCGAGGCATGTTGTATAAGCAGAAACCTTGGCAGCTTTTGGATTAGCTATTACCCAAACAAAGCTGAACAGACTAAATAGTTTCCTTTTGTTTGCATAAGTTCATATGTTGTTATGACTATTTATATTTTCCACCACTTAAAGTAACTATTCTTTATGTTTGGTGTTTTGTGGGTCTTTTTTGTTAATAATTTTGTAAATAATGATTTATTATTACAAACTATATTAACTATAACAAGGCATGATGTGAATTTAATTTTACACATATTGTGTATTTAATTGTAACATTAGGTGAATTGGGGAAAGTTGTGTGGATGTTTATATTGTTTCATACATACATATTTACTGTATATATTATAAATATGCTCAAATGGATTATAAATCAATGACAATGGGATGAGGGGTGCACGGTCTTGCCAGAGCACTTGAGGACCTGTCCTCGAAACCTTTACAAAATCCACAATTTCAGTTATAACAATTCCAACTCTGTATTGAAACATGAACAGTGGAATGATAATTACATGAAGCACATCCAGAATGCTGTACTTTCTGTAAATGGTAATCCTACTTTGGTTTACAGACTAGTGGAGTCATATTTTATAATCGCAAGTGATTTATTATATTGAGTTGCTGATTACCACTGTTGGCACATGCACATCTGCTGGGGAGCATTTAGGTCCTGGCAAAACTCTGTAGCCTATTAAATTATAATTTTGTTGGTTGGAGTTGATGAAGAGGTTTGGTGATTCTGTACCTAATGCCTGGAGTGGCAAAAACTGTACTGCCAAAAAGTCTTGCTGATTCCTTTGCCTGCAACTGATATTCTGTTTAAATGGCATAGTAAATGAGTCTATTAATGAACAATATTTTAAAGATTTTGTTTAGAATTTGTTAGGTTTTTTTTTTTTACAATCTAGGAAATATCGTAAGTGATTTAATTCAAAACCTACTGTATGTGCCATATTTTAAAGTTAGTTACTTTACCCTTTTAATATAAGTAACATTAACATACTTACTGTAGGTTCAATATCAATAAAGCCTTTTATAGTCATTCTGCATAGGCAGCTATGAGTTACTCTAAATTTGTCTGTTTATCAGAAGTCAGTTCAACAAGTGTACAAGGATGCATGAATGATTTTACTTTCCCACTTTCAGCTGCTTTTAGTTTTCAGAAGGATTTTGCCTTACAGTTTTCAACAATAGCTGTCTTAATTTTTCTGAAAATGTTCAAAGTATTTACAAGGTTGTATTTTTATGATTTTCATTTTTATAATTTTACTTTCTTTCAAAAAGTTAAAATGGTATGATTTACACTAATTCTGCAAGACACCACATTAACCCTCATTTTCAAAATGCATCTGTGAATTTGTCCATACAAAACTCAACAGTGCTTATACTATTCATATAAAAAAACATTTTCTTTTTATGAGCAATAAAAAATGTTGTGAGAAACTGTGCAGCTAATCAAATGTCAAATGGTAACATTTTTCAATTTTTAAGGAATTTCATTTTTTATGTTTCAAAACTTTACTGCAAATTTTGCTATATTTTTAAGCATCAATCCTTTTTATTTTTTAGTAAGATGTTGCAAACTGATAGAATTAAATTATGTCTGCCTTTGAAGCATATTAGGTTATAGATGTTGACAGCTAAGTTGTTTTAGGCAGAATAATTTACAACCCTTTGTGGTAATTAGATATAACTCTCGTATGTGGCAGAGTAAGATCCTTAGTCACTCAATACACTCTGAGACAACAAGCTACTAATTACCTAAGAAGTGTCTAACATGTGTAAAGTTGGTTTGCCTCATCGTCAGATCAATTTTTAATTATAACAATGCAATAAGAGAAAAATATTACTTGTTCATCAAAATTATAATACTAAATATTGGTCTAAATTTTATTTCAGTTACACTTTATTAACCTAATGGCTACTTTATGCTTTTTTGATTTCTCCAGTGCCATCAATAACATCCATTCATCCCTATTAAGGGGCAAGTTCAGAGACAGCCAGGTGAATGAGTCCATGGTGTCCTGGATAATGGACTATCTGTCAGGCAGAATGCAGTTTGTGAGGCTCAAGCACTGTGACTCTAATGTGGATTCATATCTATATATTTCTGTTTATTTAAAGACGTTCTGTAAAAAGCCTAATTTCCTCTAGGGACAAATAAAGATCTATCTATCTATCTATTGTGCCAGACGGCTGGGGACCCTACCTAGCCGGGACAACTGGATGGTCCACGAGAGGGACGATATCTCCCCTGGGCCACAAGAGGGCAGCCATCCGGGTCTGCTTGGGGGCCACTGGAATGCCAATGGGAGGACGTGGCCACCAGCCAGGAATGCGCCTGGACGGCTATGGAACCCTGGATGGCAGCACTTCTGCCACACCAGGAAGTGCTGCCAGAAGAAATCCCAGGGGCACCTGGAGGGCTTCCGGGTGCTCTCCTGACACTTCCGCCACACCAGGAAGTGTCATCAGACAGAGCACCTGGAGCTCATCTGGGTCATTATAAAAGGGGCCGACTCCCTCCAGTAGATGCGCCGGAGTTGGGAGGAAGGAGCTTGTGAGGAGGGAAGAGGAGGTCAGAGGAAGAGAAAGAAGAAAGAGAGACAGTGGTTGGTGAAAAAGCATTGTGGTACTGGTCAGCAATATTTATTTGTATCTTGAACAGTGTACAAGTTCACTAGGTACAGTTCACTTGCTGTGATGCTGTGCATTCTTACAAATAAGCCAGCTCAAATCCTAGATAGCCACAGTGGCTACAGGATTTAATTCTAACTTCATTAAATTTATTTGCTATTTAATACTCAGACCCTTTAAATCAGGGCTGAACAACGTTGGTCCTGAAGGACTGCAATAGCTTCAGGTTTTTGTTATAAACCAACTGCTTAATGAGAAGTCATTCATTGCTGACTTAAATAAAGATGACTGTTTAGTAACTCCACTTACTTGAAGTTTCAGAGTGGAGGCTCTGGGATGTACAGATACCTGTTTCGAAGTTTCAGTTTCAGGTTTTCTTTTGACCATCCAGCTGGAATGTAAGGGTAAACATGTGAGAACCTCCAGAGAAGTGAAGACAGCAGAGACAGGGAGCTGCTGTACAGAGTCAAAGATACTAGAGTGACAGTGAGGGGTTGTTTAAAGAGCAGTGAGCTGTGGGATTTTATTTATCTATGCTAATAAAAGGCAAAGCCCTCACTGACTGATTGACTGACTGACTGACTGACTCACTTACTAATTCTCCAACTTCCCGTGTAGGTAGAAGGCTGCAATTTGGCAGGTTCATTCCTTACAGCTTACTTACAAAAGCTGGGCAGGTTTCATTTCGAAATTCTACGCTTAATGCTCATAACTGGAATGTATTTTCGTCCATATACTGTAATAGACTGCAGCTTGATAGCTGTGGGAGGTGGAGTTTCATATTAAAGCATTTAACCAATCACATTTCAGCCATCATTTGTTGCCAGGCCGAGAGAATAGACTGCAGCTCGATAGCCATGGGAGGCAGCGCCAGATTAAAGCATTTAACCAAACACATTTCAGCCATCATTTGTTGCCAGGCAGAGAGGCTTTCACAATCCGTTGTACAGGCACTTTAACATAGAATAAATGTCGATTAACCTGTTGCTTCAACCAATCAGATTTTGAGTTGGTGTCAGTAGGGCCCTCTAGCAGGCGTACGGCAACGTCACTGTATTCAGACCCATTGATTGGATAGAAGCCGATATGAGGAACTCAACGAGACCACTGAACGCACCCCAAAAAAAGAAAGAAAGATCGCTTGCGCACTCACGGCCAACTCCATGGTCGGATTCTGGACAATATTATTTGCCAGACACAGACCAGATTTCAAGACCACAAAAACCTGATGTTTGTCACGCTCCTCAAGCCCCAGAAGTTTCGTGAATACAAGAAAAATTTCCCATAATGCCCTGCTGGACCTCAGGGCATGATCCTGCTGTCGGGAGAGCTCCTCCTGGTGGCCTGGAGGTGCAGACCGGCATGGAAAGCCAGCAATCCTCCACAATATATATATATATATATATATATATATATATATATATCTACATATACACATAAACACATATATATACACATACATATATACATATATATACATATACATATCGACACATATACTGTATACACATATATATATACATATCTACATATATACATATATACACTCATATATATATATATATATATATATATATATATACACACATACATATGTCGCTCGTGCCTGAATAAGTCACCGTCGCTTCGCTCTTACTTTTTTACCGCTCATTTAATCATGGCTAGTAGCAGGAAAAATTATAACATGGAAGGAGGATTACACTGAATATGGCTTTACCAAAACAATTATTGATGGCTTAATAAAGTATCCATTGTTCATAAAGCTTCAATTGGTGATCTGTTTTTCTGCTTTAACCTCATATTTTTTCATACTTCTTCTCTAACCAAGGGGGTGCAAGGGTAAAATGAATCGGGAAGCGCTGATATATATATATTGAATATACTGAAATAGTTTTACTGTCAAATAATGCAAACAGTACGCGGCACATGTTTACACCTAATTCGGGGCTTATCAGGCAGTACACACTCACTGCACCCCCTCTCGAATCGAACCTCAGACATCAGCGCTAGAGGCAAAGCCTCTCATGTTGCTCCACAGTGTGTAGTTCGTTTATTTGACAGTATGTAGATCGGGCTGTGTATATATATTACTTTTGAGAATGCAACGTATAGTTTTGTCCAGGAGGAAAGCAATGTTGCCTCAAATCAATGGCAACCTTTTGTAGGGTGTGTCCCTGAGACTTATTAATTGTCATCAAGCAGAGCCTTACTGAAATTTGAAGCATTTCAATTGAAATGGGAGATCAGAGGGTATAACAGTGATGCCAGGAATACATTCACAGTGTGGTGCTCTGCTATTTTTGATTAGCTGCCTTCACACAGCTTCTCGCTGCTTTATAAACGAACGCCATATAAGGCCATCGTTTCTCCTTGCTTCGCGGTTCTGTACTGTTTTACACTATTGTTCGTTTATTATGATTCTTATAGTTATTGTGTAGCTATTCGAGACTTATTTTACTCTTCAGGTACCCATTTCCTTTATTTAATCCACGGCTTGTACATTATTTTTTTCTCATTTATTACAATTATATAGATATTTATTGATTCCCTTCTTTAGCTGACTGCCTGCTCATATAAGACGCTCTGCTGGTTTTTTGTGAAACAGCCTTTACACAGCTTCTCCGCTGTTTTATAAACGAACGACATATAAAGCCATCACCTTGTCAATTGTGTAATGCGTTTTTTGAACAGGTTTGATGCATGGAAGTGATCATTCGTACTGTGTTCAGGCAGTTCACGTGAGCTGCTCTCTTGTGTGATGTTGCGATGTCTATGACTTTATTTAATGTTAGACCCGGCACTTAAAAGTTTCTGGCTGCACTCCGGTTGTAATATGACGAAGCTGCGCAAGCTCACTCTTGAGAATGCAACGTATAAATGTCCATGAGAAAAGCAATCTTTGGGAGTTCTTCCTTCTTTACTACGCATGCGGTCACAGTCAGTTCACGTGATTACGTGGGAGGCGTGATGATGTCACACGCAGCTCCACCCCCCCATGGCCGTCAAGCTAACGTCCATTACAGTATATGGAGAAAATAGGTTCCAGTTATGACCATTATGCGTAGAATTTCGAAATGAAACCTGCCCAACTTTTGTAAGTAAGCTGTAAGGAATGAGCCTGCCAAATTTCAGCCTTCTACCTACACGGGAAGTTGGAGAATTAGTGATGAGTCAGTCAGTCAGTCAGTGAGGGCTTTGCCTTTTATTAGTATAGATATATACTGTATATGTATGTATGTGTGTGTATAAATACTCAGCAAAAAAAGAAACATCCTCTGACTTTCAACTGTTTTTACTTTCAGTAAACTTAATGTGTAAATATTTGTATGAACACTAAAAGAGTCAACACCATAAGACATAAACTAAAAATGTTTCACAATGTGTCCCTGAATGAAGGGAGGCTCAAAATCAAAAGTACCAGTCAGTATCTGGTGTGGCCACCAGCTGCTTGAAGTACTGCAGCGCATCTCCTCCTCATGGAATGGACCAGATTTGTCAGTTCTTGCTGTGAGATGTTACCCCACTCTTACACCAAGGCATCTGCAAGTTCCTGGACATTTCTGGGGGGAATGGCCCTAGCCCTCACCCTGCGATCCAACAGGTCCCAGACATGCTCAATTCCTTCGACGATAAACACGAATCCGTCCATCACCACTGGTGAGACAAAACCATGACTCATCAGTGAAGAGCACTTTTTGCCACTCCTGTCTGGTCCAGCGAAGATGGGTTTGTGCCCATAGGCGGCGTTGTTGCTGGTGATGTCTGGTAAGGACCTGCCTTACAACAGGCCTACAAGCCCTCAGTCCAGCCTCTCTCAGCCTATTGTGGACAGTCTGAGCACTGATGGAGGGATTGTGTGTTCCTGGTGTGACTCGGGCAGTTGTTGTGGCCATCCTGTACCTGTCATGCAGGTGTGATATTCGGATGTACCGATCCTGTGCAGGTGTTGTTACACGTGGTCTTCCACTGCGAGGATGATCAGCTGTCCTTCCTGTCTCCCTGTAGTGCTGTCTTAGGCGTCTCACAGTGCGGACATGGCATTTTATTGCCCTAGCCACATCAGCAGTCCTCATGCCTCCCTGCAGCATGCCTAATGCACGTCACGCAGATGAGCAGGGACCCTGGGCATCTTTCTTTGGGTGTTTTCACAGTCGGTAGACAAGTCTCTTTAGTGTCCTGCGTTTTTGAACTGTGACCTTAAATGCCTACTTTCTGTAAGCTGTTAAGGTCTTAACGACTATTCCACAGGTGCATGTTAATTAATTGATTATGGTTAATTGAACATGCATGGAAAACATTGTTTAAACCCTTTACAATGAAGATCTGTAAAGTTATTTGGATTTTTAAAACATTATTGTTGAAATACACAGTCCTGAAAAGGGACGCTTTTTGCTGAGTATATATATATATATATACTGTATATATATATATATATATATATATATATATATATATATATATGTATATTCAATGTATTCGTAGTCTGAATCACAATCTGATTGTATGGGTGGTTACCTACCAGGTAACGCCTGTGGTTGGTCAGCAAGTCGGCTAACATCCGCCACGGTGCCCTCTTTCAGTTGTGAGAAGCAGGTCATAGAATGGTTGAAATAGTTTTACTGTCAAATAATGCAAAGAGTACGCAACACATGTTTCGCCCTAATTCTGGGCTCATCTGCGAGACAATCCACAATTCAATAAATCAAAATCTGGTCAAAATATAAACAAAACAGTTCATATGCGCAACGCAATTCTGAGGCGTCGGTGGCCATTTTATAGGGGAGGAGCCGGAAGTGGAAGAATGCTGGGAAGGAACCGTGAGGGAGGATGGGACTGCTGACGTCAGGAAAGATGACGGAGGAAGGGCGGAAGTAGACGTACTGCTGGAAGGCTTATGATGGCGGAGCGTCTCTTTTCCTGGAAGACATTAAAGGAGAAAGGTTAGTATCCCGCCACTCCCTGCCGGCGTGCGTGACAATATATATATATAGCAAAATACCCGCGATTTGCAGCTGAGAAGTAGTGTGTTAAAGATGTAATGAAAAAGAAAAGGGAACATTTCACAAATAACGTAACATGATCGGGGTAATTACATTCAATGCATTCGTAGTCTGAATCACAATGTGATTGTATGGGTGGTTTCCTACCAGGTAACGCTTGTGGTTGGTCAGCAAGTCGGCTAACATCCGTCAAGGTGCCCTCTTTCAGTTGCGAGAAGCAGATCATAGAATGGGTGAAATAGTTTTACTGTCAAATAATGCAAAGAGTATGCAACACGTGTTTTGCCCTAATTCTGGGCTCATCAGGCAGACACACCATACAATCAGATTGTGATTCAGACTACGAATGCATTGAATGTAATTACCCCGATCTATTTACTGTCAAATAAAGGAATCACACGCCGTGGTGCAATGTAAGAGGCTTCGCCCCTGACGCTGACATTCTGAGGTTCGATCCAGGGATGCAGTGAGTGTGTACGCCTGATGAGCCCAGAAATCTCGCTAAAACATGTGTCGCTACTCTTTGCATTACCTGACAATAAAACTATATGTGTGTGTGTGTGTGTATATATATATATATATATATATATATATATATATATATACTGCTCAAAAGAATTAAAGGAAGACTTTTTAATCAGAGTATAGCATAAAGTCAATGAAACTTATGGGATATTAATCTGGTCAGTTAAGTAGCAGAGGGGGTTGTTAATCAGTTTCAGCTGCTGTGGTGTTAATGAAATTAACAACAGATGCACTAGAGGGGCAACAATGAGATGACCCCCAAAACAGGAATGGTTTAACAGGTGGAGGCCACTGACATTTTTCCCTCCTCATCTTTTCTGACTGTTTCTCACTAGTTTTGCATTTGGCTACAGTCAGTGTCACAAATGGTAGCATGAGGCGATGCCTGGACCCTACAGAGGTTGCACAGGTAGTCCAACTTCTCAAGGATGGCACATCAATATGTGCCATTGCCAGAAGGTTTGCTGTGTCTCCCTGCACAGTCTCAAGGGCATGGAGGAAATTCTAGGAGACAAGCAGGTACTCTAGGAGAGCTGAAGAGGGCCATAGAAGGTCCATAACCCATCAGCAGGACCAGTATCTGCTCCTTTGGGCAAGGAGGAACAGGATGAGCACTGCCAGAGCCCTACAGAATGACCTCCAGCAGGCCACTGGTGTGAATGTCTCTGACCAAACAACCAGAAAGACTTCATGAGGGTGACCCAAGGGCCCCATGTCCTCTAATGGGCCCTGAGCTCACTGCCCAGCAGCATGCAGCTCGATTGGCATTCGCCATAGAATACCAGAATTGGCAGATGCACCACTGGTGCCTTGTGCTTTTTACAGATGAGAGCAGGTTCACCCTGAGCACGTGACAGAAGTAAAAGGGTCTGGAGAAGCCATGGAGAACATTATGCTGCCTGTAACATCATTCAGCATGAGCAGTTTGGCGGTGGGTTAATGATTGTCTGGGGAGGCATATCCATGGAGTGTCACACAGACCGCTACAGGCTTGACAAAGGCACCTTGGCTACCATTAGGTATCAGGATGAAATCCTTGGACCCATTGTCAGACCCTATGCTGGTACAGTGGCTCCTGGTGCACGACAATTCCTGGCCTCATGTGGTGAGAGTATGCAGGCAGTTCCTGAAGGATGAAGGAATTGATACCATTGACTGGCCACCACACTTTCCTGACCTAAATCCAATAGAACACCTCTGGGACATTATGTTTTGGTCCATCCAATGCCACCAGGTTGCACCTCAGACTGTCCAGGAGCTCAGTGATGCCCTGGTCCAGATCTGGGAGGAGATCCCCCACAACATCATCTGTCATCTCATTAGAAGCATGTATACAAGAACACAGGGGCCATATAAAGTGCTGCGTACAATTTTGAGTTGCTGCAATTAAATTTTGGCAAAATGGACTAGCCTGCCACATAATTTTTTCACTCTGATTTTTGGGGCGTCTTTGAATTCAGGGCTCTGTAGGTTGATCATTTTCATTTCCATCAAACGATGTGGCATCCTTTCGTTCCTAACACATTACCCAGTCTATATCAGTATAGATATCCAGGAGGATTTCTTTTTCCCATTGAGATCTGATGTGTTTTCAAAGTGTTCCTTTAATTTTTTGAGCAGTTTATATAGCAAAATACCCGATTTGCAGCGGAGAAGTAGTGTGTTAAAGAAGTAATGAAAAAGAAAATCGTTGAACACAAAAATATAATTCACTCTTTCGGAGACTACTAGAAATCCCTATATACCACTGAGTTTAAAGAAGACAATACACAATCTAATACATTTATGGATACATTACAGATACCACAAATAGACGCTTTTAGTGTGGAGGAACTTGATAAACCTCTGGTGTTATCAGAATAACTAGATGCTATAAAGTCACTCCAAGGCAGGAAAGCAGCAGGCCCTGATAGCTACCCTGCAGAATTTTACAAGAAATTCTCCGCTCAGCTAGCTCCCCTCCTATTAGCAACATTTACAGAAGCCAGAGATAACCAATTACTTCCACAAACCTTTCGCCAAGCACTAATCACTTTCTTTCCAAAACAAAATAAGGACTTATTACAATGTGCATCATACAGACCAATTTCACTTCTGAATAACGACGTTAAAATTCTCTCAAAAATCATAGCCAGAAGGATGGAGAAAGTGCTCCCTAGGTAAGACCAAACTGGATTTATTAGGGGCCGACACTTATCTTCAAATCTTCGACGCCTGTTTAATTTAATATACTCACCAACTAAATCAAACACCCCAGAAATATTATTATCATTGGATGCAGAAAAAGCATTCGACATGATTGAATGGAAATACCTTTTTACTACATAGGAGAAGTTTGTGTTTGGCCCAAACATTTGTGCATGGATTAAATTACTGTATACTAACCCAGAAGCTTTAGTTTGCATCAACAACATTTGCTCAGACTACTTTAAACTACAATGTGGCACAAGACAAGGATGCCCCTTGTCACCGCTGCTGTTTGCGATTGCCATTGAACCACTGGCAATACATTGTCGAAATACTGATCAGATAAAGGAGATTAGCAGAGAAGGACTGGAAGAAAAAATCTCATTATATGCAGATGATATGGTACTGTATATTTCGGACCCAGAAAATTCTGTGCCTGCAGTCTTAGCAGCACTCACAGAATTTCAAAAGATCTCTGGTCTCAGAATTAATCTGAATAAAAGTGAACTCTTTCCAGTGAATTCTCAAGCATATAATATTAGATTAGATACCCTACCTTTTATCATTGCAGAACAGTTTAAATACCTAGGGGTAAATATCACAAGTAAACATAAAGCTCTATATCAGCAAAATTTCACCGTCTGTATGGAAAAAAATTAAAGAAGACTTGCATAGATGGTCAACCCTTCGTCTAACACTAGCTGGAAGAATTAACACTGTTAAGATGAATATTCTTCCTAAGCTCCTTTTTTATTTCAAAACATCCCAATATACATTAATAAATCATTCTTTAGGCAATTAGATTCAACAATAACCTCATTTATTTGGAATTCAAAACATCCACGCATCAAAAGAGCGACCCTACAAAGACAAAAGGTAGAAGGTGGCATGGCTCTACCTAACTTCCAGTTTTATTACTGGGCAGCAAATATACAGGCAATAAGAACCTGGACACAAATAGAAGAACATACACAGGCATGGACCGCAATAGAAGTAAAATCCTGCAGTACTTCTTTGTATTCCTTGCTCTGTGCTCCAATAAACACACGCTATAGACAATATACAAATAACCCAATTGTGCTCCACTCACTTAGAATCTGGAACCAATGTAGAAAGCATTTTAAGACGGAGAAGCTTTTATCTGTGGCACCTCTGCAAGAGAACCACCTCTTTCAACCTTCACAAACATATGCAGTTTTTAATATCTGGAAAAAATTTGGAATTAACTTGCCTAGAGATCTTTATATAGACAACGTCTTTGCATCCTATGAACAATTACATTCCAAATTTAACATTTCAGCTACACATTTCTTTCACTATCTTCAAATCAGGAACTTTGTTAAACTCAACCTTCCGATTTTCCTCATCTTGCACCCTCATCCATGCTGGAAATAATATTGCTCAATCTCAAGGACTTAGACTCATCTCTACTATATATATATATATATATATATATATATATATATATATATATATATATATATATATATATATATATATATATATATATATATATATATATATAATATATATAAAATCATTTTAAAATCCCTTCCTTTCCAAGATCCAAGAGAACACTGGGAAAAAGATCTCTCAATTAATATATCAGAAAAGGAATGGAAAGTAGCAATGCAGAGAATTCACTCAAGCTCCATATGCGCAAAGCATACAATTATACAACTCAAAAATATATATCGAGCATCACACACTGCATGCATGGGTTTTTTTACACTGTCTTCCTTTAGCTAGACATTGACTTTTTCCACTGTGTGCTTTGTTTCCGCAGTAGCTGCACTTATGAATATGCTTGTATGCGCACTGCGTTCACAGTCAGCTCACGTGAGCAGCCGAGCACATGCATCGAAGGTCATTTGCATAAGCACAGTCCTTCGCCCGAATATTGACCTTTTATGGGCAAGCATTCAATTACGTGGGGCGTGATGACGCGGGACGCAACTCCGTCCTCCCACGGCCATCGAGCTGCAGTCTATTACAGTATATGGGCGAAAATAGGTTCCAGTTATGACCATTACGCATAGAATTTCGAAATAAAACCTGCCCAACTTTTATAAGTAAGCTGTAAGGAATGAGCCTGCCAAATTTCAGCCTTCTACCTACACGGGAAGTTGGAGAATTAGTGATGATTGAGTGAGTGAGTGAGTCAGTCAGTCAGTCAGTCAGTGAGAGCTTTGCCTTTAATTAGTATAGATGACTAAATTTAACTTACATTCCTACCAAACATATTTCTGTCGACTAAATAAAAATTACTTATATTTAAAATTTAAATAGAACTTACGATAGTTCATAATACCCACGCAGCACTAAGTGCATGTGAGAGCAGGAGTCATCCATTTTAACAAGCAGCGTATTGCACTGATACGAAATAGCCCATTTAAATATTTAGGAATGGATAGATAAATTAAGATTTTGTACAAATGTTTTTCATTTTTCTTCCTCGATGGATTCTGGCACCCCCAGCAACAGCTGCTCGCACCCCATATATGTGTATATATATGTATATATTGTCGTGGATGCCAGGGGCGATGACCCTACCGGGATGCCTTGGAAGACCGGAAGTGGGCATGCGCCCATCTGGGACCACGTGGGGGCTGCCTTCCTGGTTGCTTTGGGGGCCACGGGTACAGGGCATGGAAGCTCCACCTTGTAGAGGCCCACGGTCACCGCCAGGAGGCGCCCCAATGCCTTGGGGACCTGTTGCCCCAGCACTTCTGCCACACCAGGAAGTGCTGGGGGGAAGACTTTGGGAGACACATAATATTAATAATAATATATATATATATATAAAATATCACAGCAACACTCATAACAGTGACTAAACAATTACATTGACAATCATGTTACGTTATTTTCAAAATGTTTCCTTTTCTTTTTCATTACTTCTTTAACACACTACTTCTCCGCTGTGAAGCGCGGGTATTTTGCTAGTACATATATATATATATGTATATGCATATGCATATTTATATATAATGTACTGTATATATATATATATATATATATATATATATATAATACTAGGGTGTTGTACTGTGTTAGCCATTATAAATGTAGAGAAAAGCCAAGCAAAATTACACCTTTTATTGGCTAACTAAAAAGATTACAGTATGCAAGCTTTCGAGGCAACAGGCCCCTTCTTCAGGCAAGATGTAAAAATGTATATATAGTAAATAAAAATACCTATTGTTTTTCACTTTAACTTTGTTGTTTACATCTCAGCCTCATCACCATTAATTGGTCTCGGCTATGAACTACAGGATACTCAAGGTTCAAGTGTCTGTCAGAGTGTGGGCTGAGAAACAGGAATCATAAACCATTAGCAAGTCATTCAATCTGCCTGTGAGCTATTGGAAAAACAAAAGAAATGTAACGAATTGTATCTTAAACTTTGTAAGTCACCTTTCATAAAGGCATCAGCCAAATAAGTAAATAATAATAAATATAAGTTTAACTTTCACAAGTGATTATATACATGGTCTTGTGCATACTGAATGATACAATATGTACTGAGATCATTTTCTTGTTACACTCCTTTCAAGTACATTTTTAATAAAAATCATTTTTAATTCATCTGTCTCCCCTCTAATACTATCTTTCTGAAAGAATTTTAAATTATTAAAAATACTTTGAAACTGCTGCAAGTTCTTTTAAGTTGAAGTCAAAATGAAGTTCCCAGGTACAGACTAAGGTTTTAGGGAATCAGGGACTACCCTTTAATTCCTTAAGTTCTAAAAGAGTAGCATTTTATTTACTTTGTATCATTTTCAACGATAAAATCATCCTTACAGGGTGCACAGCTTGAAAGACAACACACACTGTGAATCTGGGTAGGCCTTGAAATGTTCAGGTTGCCTGAACGTTTCTTTGTGCCTCTGATAAAATGTCTGCAACCCATTTTATAAGATTCACTTTGGGCAGGGTTAATAGTCCAAAGGTGTTTATTCATTAGTGAGAAAAGACGCAGCAGTAAGACTTCTAGCTTGAGCCTTCTGTCTCTTTATTTCTCTCTCTCTAATAACATCTGACATATGACACTGCACTCTACAAAGTAAAGCAAAACAAAATGAATACTCTGAAGATCAGGTTTTATGTTACTCCTTTATTATAATTTGAATTAAAACCATGCATTTTTTCGAGAAATGTTAAAAGTCTTGCAGCCGGTATGACACAAATTACTGAATAACAATTTAAAACAACACAATAATACAGATAAAAAAACTTGGAAATAATAATAACAAGGTTAAGTCTATGAGTATTATATCCCCTTTTTGCATTTTACTGTATTTATTATTTCTAGAATTATTTTTACCATAGCTAGACATGATGAAGCAACCAAATTGGCAGAGACAGACACACAAGTGATATATCTTATTGTGATGTTGTGTAGAACCCATTCATTGTGAAGTTTTCATTTGAAAAGTAAAGGGAAAACTATTGTTATCAGTTATGATAGCTACCGAATAAACATTTTACATCAGACGCAGAAGTATACAATTTTTCTGAACTACTACAATAACAAATTTTATGTGGCATGTTGTCCACAGGACAGGCAGAAATAGATACTGTTTTGTAATGCTTAATTAAACTTTTTATTTGTCATTACATCTTCACAACTTGAATTACCTTTTTATTTTGTATTATATCATCACAAAATAAATTATCTGCAAATGTTTAGTAGAACAACATTACATGTTGAATCATTGGTAATACATTTTAGTTGTTAGTGTGTTATGTTGAAAAGGTCATAGAGGCACATCAGTGACTATTATTTTGCAATAATAACTATAAGTTAGGAGCTGGCTGGGAGGAGTATACAATTAGGTATTTATGCAGTTTTTAGGTTAGAAAAGATTACTATTGAATATTTACACAGTTTTTTAAATGTTTCAAATAATAACATTAAGATTTTCATAGCTTAAAATTACTTAGCAAAGTAAGTAAGCTTTAACGTGTGCTTAGGGATGTTGAATACTCCAGTGTGCTTTTTCACTGTTAGGTATGGTACGTTATTCATTAAGAGGTGTGCTACACCTCTTAAACAACAGTACAAAAGAAAATGCTAATCTCAAAGAGCTGGTAGCGCAACAGTAGTATAATTACTGCTCAAACTAGCACTTCTAACATAGCTATCCACCTTAATAAAATGCTAAGTGTCTGTGTTTCTATCTGCATGTCCATCTGGTTACAATGTCTCTGTCATTCCAAAAGATGGCACATCACAAACATTTTAGTAATAAAATGCATTGTGTTTGCCCTTTCAATAGATGGTGCATATGCCAAACATTAACACTGCCTTTATGAATCCTACTCCAAGTGGCATATAACAGACATATGCATTGCATGGGTCGCTGCAAATATTAATGTTGTGGTCTAAGTTGATTAGTTTGATTTCAACCTGTCTTAGACAGGTATCACAGCTAGCAGCAATATAAAGGTAATATAAAATGTATGCCATCACTATATATTTTATATATTTTGAAACGACCATCATAAAAATACTCCATTTCACATAGTTAATGGCCAGGAAACCTATTGTGGTTGATTGTTATGAATTTCATTTTTAATTACGTTATTGATTGTAAGTATTTAATAACAAAGGACAGATGACACATCATTAAGGTGTTATTAAGTTTTGTTCATAATTATGTCAGATGAGAAAAGCATTATATAAATGCAAAGAATTATTATTATTATTATATACTGTCACACACGTGCGACTAGGAGCGAGCTGAAGGGACCAAGTGAAGGTAATTACCCGCCAGACCAGGGGGTGGCAGGGTGTTCTAAACCTTTGTCTGTTATTCCTGCAGATCAAATACGGGAAAACCTACCTGACCAGACGTCACTTCCTGTCCCGGCACCTAGACGGACGTCATTTCCTGTCCTGGCACCTAGGCGGACGTCACTTCCTGTCCCCTTACCCAGACTGATGTCACTCCCTGTCCTGGTACCCAGACTGACATCACTTCCGGGTTACAAGACATAAAAGCCTCCATCTTGGCTAACTCAAACAGTTCAGTGTGGAACACGAATAAGCAACATCGCTGTACCCAAGATAATCCTTTGCAGCTAGGAACAATATACAGGTGGCTGCTCCAAACCTTTTTGAAAGTGTTGAGACTTGTTCTTTTACAATACCTTTCCCATACACAGTGGGAAAAAGTGAAAGTGGCTAAAGAAATGATTTTGTATGATATAATCACTTAAGGATATTGAATTATCCAAAGGGTTAACAAAGGTTCGGCATATTCAATTAACTAAAGGCAACATTAATAAATGGCATTCAGACTTTAAAAAGAAATTAGATTATTTCTCATAAAAAAAACTTTATTTTTTCTAATTTTAAGTAAAAAATAAAAGAATATCACATTTGCATTATATTTGGCAGCTGGATTATGTTTCTTTCAGAGGAGCAAAATGAGATTGTCTGATTTTATTTCTAATAACATATTAAAGATTAAACATTTTTACTTCAGTGTACTTATAGTATTGCCCACAATAAAACAATCACCTTTTTAATTACACAGAAACAGGGGTGGAGTGTGATTGTCCTTCATCACTAAAGTGACATGATACAGAGCTGCCCACCCTCACCCCCATGAGCATTATTTTAGGCTGCTATGGTAACAGTCAACAAATGAAAAGAGGCATGCAGCACTTATAGCAGGTGTCTTATGCTCTTTTCAGTGCATTTCTGTGGGTGTTGAAGCAACAAGGTGTCATGGTATAGTTTTGTACCCTTGATAGTTAAGACCTCAATTTCTAATCACTTTTACTACATCCAAAATGTGCTGTTTTGGAAATTGTTGCAGGTGATTGCAGAAAAACAAATCAAAATCTTTGGACTTGTGATGGGTAAAGCAATCAACGCTTGCAAAATGCCTTTCTATATTCCATTCATCTCCTTGAATTAGCGTAAGCTGTCTTAGTTTGTTGTGTTGATCAGAAATTAAATTATTTTTTTCATAAGGTAGAAGTACATCATTAAAAATAGTTGTGTCAACTATTTGACATTTTAAAATGTGTACATTGTCACAAAACGAGTCAAAGACAGAAAAAGGTTTGGGGCAGCCACCCATGTAATTTGGTATCCTGGCTGCAACTTCGTTTTCTTTCCAATACCAGCACTGAAGTGCTTACAACAGAGTCCAAAACAAGACTGACACAGAAGGGAAAAGGGAAGGCTTTTAAAGGGGGAGACAGGAAGTGAGGTCATAAGGGTCGGGCACGTGTTCATTGTTCATTGGTTTAGTCCCGGATGTGACATCAGGGGGGCCGGAGCTGGCAAGGTCTGTCTCCATTGGCTCGGTCCCAGAAGTGACGTCCAGAGAGACAGGTGGAACCTCCCGGTTAGGTCTACAGGGAAGTGAGAAAGAGAGTTAGTGCGCGCTCTGCCACATCCCGGCATGGCTCAGAACTGCCTTCACTCGAGCCCTTTAGCTGCCTCCCATGCGCGCGTGTGTGACAAGGCCCCCCCCTCAGCCCAGACCCGTCGGGTCGGGCGACCCTAACCGAGAGGTCGTAAACCCGAGAGAGAGCATCGGCGTTGGCATGGAGAGCACCCCGACGATGAACGAGCGAAAACTTGTACGGCTGCAGGTCAAGAAACCACCGGGTGACCCGCGGATTCGACTCCTTGTGCAGGGCCATCCACTGTAGAGGTGCATGGTCCGTGACAAGGGTGAACTCACGGCCCAACAGGTAGTACCTCAGCTGAGTGATCGCCCATTTAATCGCCAGAGCCTCCCTCTCCACCGCCGCATACCTGGTCTCCCGGTCCAACAGTTTCCGCTCAGGAACATGACGGGTGTTCACACCATCGACACTTTGGCTCAGCACGGCTCCCAGGCCTGTGTCCGGCGTCCGCCTGGAGGATGAAAGGCAAAGAAAAGTTAGGTGCCATCAAAATAGGTGCGGACGTAAGGGCCTTCTTCAAGTCACCAAATGCAGCGTCTGTTTTTGCAGTCCATACCACAATGTTCGGGGCCCTCTTCTTTGTTAAATCAGTCAAGGCGCCGCTTCTCCAAAACCGGGTACAAACCGGCGGTAGTACCCGCTAACCCGAAAGGCTTGGACCTGCCGCTTGGTTCATGGACGGGCCATTTCAGAATGGCATCAATTTTGGAGCACTGTGGCCTTACGGTACCCGACCCACCAGGTAGCCTAAATATTTGGCCTCGCTTAATCCAAAGAAACATTTCTTGGGATTAATCCGGAGCCCGGCCTCACCAAGTGTCCGTAATACCGCTTGGACATGCTGTAGGTGTTCCTTCCATGTGCTGGAATAGATGACCACGTCATCTAGGTAGGCAGCACTGTATGAGTTATGAGGCCGAAGCACTTTGTCCACCAGACGCTGAAAGGTTGCTGGAGCCCCGTAACCCAAATGGAAGGACACGATACTGCCAGTGTCCGCTAGGGGTACTAAACGCGTTTTTCCTTCAAGGAGTCCGTTAAAGGAACCTGCCAGTACCCTTTGTCATGTCAAGTGTGGTCAGGTATTGAGCCTGTCCAAGCCTCTCGAGGAGGTCGCCCACGCGTGGCATTGGATAGGCATCAAATTGGGAGACTTGGTTGCCGACGGAAGTCATTGCAGAACCTCCAACTCCGCCAGGCTTACCGACGAGCACAATGGGGCTGGACCAGGGACTATAACTCTCCTCAATTACACCTAGTTCCAGCATGCGCTTGATCTCCAGCTCCACTTCAGCCTTTTTTGCCTCGGGAAGACGGTACGGCGTTCTCGGACAACAACCCCGGCTCTGTCACAATGTTGTGCTCAATCAGAGAGGTCCTTCCGGGTGTTCACTGACTACCTCAACGGTCCGGATAACTGTTTCCAGCTCCTGCCGCTGCCTGGGTCTCAAGTCTGCGCCAAAGTTAAGGTCGTGTGTGTGAGCGAAGAGTGAGCGGGCTGGCCGGAGGAGGGATCGGGTCCCTGTCCTTCCACGGTTTCAGCAGGTTCACATGATATACCGCTCCTTTGGCCGACGCATTGGGTTGACTCACCAAATAGTCACCAGTCCCTTCCTCTCCTTAACTCAGAGGGGCCCTGCCAGTGGGCAAGCAACTTAGAGTGGGAGGTAGGCACTAGGACCATGACCCGATCTCCGGGTGGAACTCCCAAGAGACGTGCAGCGGTTGTAGTAGCGAACCTGTGCTGCTTGAGCCTCCTCCATGTGACTTTTAAGGACAGGCGAATCTTTCCAAATCTATCGCGAACGCGCGATATACTCCAGTATGTTAGTGGTGGGAAGAGCCTCTTCTTCCCAGCCTTCTTTCAAAATATCCAATATGCCCCGAGGTTGTCAGCCCATACAGTAGTTCAAAGGGGAGAACCCCGTGGAGGCTTGTGGGACTTCCCGATAGGCAAAAAGGACGAGGGGGAGGAGCTGATCCCAGTTCCTTCCATCCTCGCTGACCACCTTACGTAGCATTTGCTTGAGAGTTTGATTAAACCTCTCTACTAATCCGCCGGTTTGAGGATGATACACCGAGGTTTTAAATGCTTTATTTTCAGTAATCTGGCAGTCTCCTTGAACGTCTCCGAGGTGAAGGGGTCCCCTGGTCTGTCAAGACTTCTTTGGGGATCCCACACGCAATACCCCTAGTAATTCCCGTATGATGGCTTTAGAGGTAGCTGAGCGCAACGGAACAGCTTCGGGTATCGTGTAGCATAATCCACAGGACTAAAATGTACTTGTGGCCTCGGGCTGAGGGCTCTAGAGGTCCCACCAGGTCGACCCCATTCTGTGGAAGGGAACGCCAATCAAGGGAATAGGAACAAGAGGAGCACGGTCCCTCCTAGGAATCTGTCGCAGTTGACACTCCGGCAGGAAGCAAAAGCCTAACCTAACCTCATTAATTCCTGGCTAGTAAAACCGAGCTTGATCCGCTCCAGAGTTTTTCGGTGCCCAGGTGGCCACCTAGGAGGTGGGCGCGTGCTAGCTCGCAGACCTGCCGCCGGAAGGTACGCTGCACTAGCAGCAGCCTCGCCTCCCTGCCCGCCATGCATTGCTACACGGTAAAGGAGGTCATTATCTAACACAAAGTAGGGGCCCTGTGGCATCGACTGACTAGTGCGCTGGCCATTGACAAGGACCACTGCATTTTTTACAAACTTCAGGGAGTCGTCATTCCATTGCTCCCTTTGAAAGAAGCCGGCGCCTTTTAAATTGAAACCGCAACACGGAGAGAGGGTCAGCGCCGACCTCAATGGGCGTGGTTTCTCTCCGCCCGCCGCGCTGGATGACGGTCAGCCTGCGACGCCCGGAGTTGCCACGCCAGCCAGGACGGCTGCTTCACTCTCTCTGCCGGCTGATTACACGGCGTGGAGGCAGCTTGAGACGGTTCATCTCGGCCCATAACGAGGCCCAACTTAACCCCGGAGTGGTATGTGTCTCACCGCTTTAATGTCAGACCAGTCCCGCCTCTAGTATCACCGGTGTGGAGGATCAGGAAGGATTGCCACGGTTACTTTCTGGACTGATCCTCCGTAGCTAATGACAAGCGGCGGTGCTGTACCAGCTGGTTTCCCCGTGGACACAGGTTATACTGGTCTTGAATTTTAGCCATTGTCGCGGTAGCACAAACGGCGGGCAACAATGGAAATGTTGCTGCCGGAATCGAGCAGAGCGGAAGTTTTAAACCCGCTAACGATCACCACGCCTGTATGCGGGACCGCCAACGGGTTTGTCAGAGCACACCAAGCCCTCCTCCCTCCACCTGCATTCCTCCTCGCCTCCAAGCGGTTTATGCTAGCGCCGGACGCCGATGCAAGCTCCGGGTTATACAGGGAGGGGCTAGGTCTTGGGACATACCCCGGCTGAGTTTGGCAGAAGGACGGTTCCGCTCTCCCAGAGTGTGAGGCCGCCCTCTGTGTTTCCACTGTCACAAAACGAGTCAAAGACAGAAAAAGGTTTGGGGCAGCCACCCATGTAATTTGGTATCCTGGCTGCAACTTCGTTTTTTCCAATACCAGCACTGAAGTGCTGCTACAACAGAGTCCAAAACAAGACTGACACAGAAGGGAAAAGGGAAGGCTTTAAAGGGGAGACAGGAAGTGAGGTCATAAGGGTCGGGCACGTGTTCATTGTTCATTGGTTTAGTCCCGGATGTGACATCAGGGGCGGAGCTGGCAAGGTCTGTCTCCATTGGCTCGGTCCCAGAAGTGACGTCCAGAGAGACAGGTGGAACCTCCCGGGTTAGGTCTACAGGGAAGTGAGAAAGAGAGTTAGTGCGCTCTGCCACATCCCGCATGGCTCAGAACTGCCTTCACTGAGCCCTTTAGCTGCCTCCCATGCGTGTGTGACAACATCAATATAAATATTTCAAGTCTAATTCTCGATTTTAATAGACATCTGTGCTAGATTCTAGTAAATGATCAAAAATCAAAAATAATCACTCACCTTGAAATAGTGTAAAACAATACCCCCAACATGCTTAAGTTTGAAATTTGTCATTTCTAAACTTCATAGAGTGTCTCTAAGGAGCACTAGGATCACTGGTAAAAAGTAAAATATCAAAAATATTATCATGTTGAAATAAAAAAAACAGAACTGCACATACCTATTTTAGTGATCCTAAGTTTTGATAAAAAGAGCAACTTTAACCCCTTGTATCCCAATATAGAGTGAACCCCTGGAGTCTGTTGATGGTGTCTGCATAACCGCAAGTCCTCACGATCATTTTTGCTGAAGACACCTATGATTTACTCTTTATCATCAAAGTGTAATTTCTGGCACAAATATAGTCCAAAAGTTGACCAGGTCTATAGGGGGAAACTCTAAAAGGCTTCAAATCTTGCATAGCTAGTCATCAAGATTAGTCGAATGTAATATCATGTGTTTTTTTTCATACTAGTAAGATAGAAGGTGCCAGAGTAAAAAAATGAAGTGATTTCAAAGCATTCATAAGTTGTCTTCTTTCAGCTGCTCCCTGCGTAGGGGGACACAGTGGATCATCTTCCTCCATATATTTCTGCCCTCTACATCTTGCTGTGTCACACCCTCCATTTTTTGCAATATCTTGGGGATTCTTGCCACTTTATTATTATTCGGTAAGTGCCACCTTGAAAGTGAGTTGTACAGTAAAAATCGTTGGCTATTTATATGGTTATCTGTAAAGATAAAACTAAAGTCGCCCATGGGCCCGGCATGGATGTTTAGAATTTTTTAAATCATATATAGGATTCTGGTCTATTATGAAATTTAACTCATGGACAAATTTTTACCCTCAAGAGCCTGAACTGAGTCACTTTGTCTCTGCAAATTCATTTTTTCTTACTCTGTTTCATAAGAGAATTGTGAAATTTTAGATAGATAGATAGATAGATAGATAGATAGATAGATAGATAGATAGATAGATAGATAGATAGATAGATAGATAGATAGATAGATAGATACTTTATTAATCCCAAGGGGAAATTCACATAATCCAGCAGCAGTATACTGATACAAAAAACAATATTAAATTAAAGAGTAATAAAAATGCATGTAAAAGCAGACAATAACTTTGAATAATGTTAGCATTTACTCCCCTGGGTGGAAGAGTCGCATAGTGTGGGGGAGGAATGATCTACTCAGTCTGTCAGTGGAGCAGGACAGTTACAGCAGTCTGTCACTGAAGTTACTCCTCTGCCTGGAGATGACACTGTTCAGTGGATGCAGTGAATTCTCCATGATTTACAGGAGTTTGCTTAGCACCCGTTTCTCTGCTACAGATGTTAAACTATCCTACAATAGAGCCTGCCTTCCTAACAAGTTTTTCCAGGCGTGAGACATTCTTCTTCTTTATGCTGCCTCCCCAGCCAAGCCACTCCCCTTATTCTTAAAAATTGGTACCAGTACGCTTCTTCTCCAATTCTTGGGCATCCTCTCACTTTCCAAGATTCCATTAAACTATCTAGTTAAAAACTCCACTGCCATCTCTCCTAAATAACCCCATGCTTGCACAGGTATGTCATCTGGACCAACAGCCTTTCCATTCTTCATCCTCTTCATAGCCCTCCTTACTTCCTCCTTGCTAATCCTTTGCAGTTCCTGATTCATCCAACCTTCTCTCTTTCATTCTCTTCATTCATTAGCCACTTGAAGTACTCTTTCCATCTGCTCAACACACTCTCCTCAGTTGTGATGATATTTCCATCAAAGTATTCATAAGTAACTATTATAAACAGAATTGAACTTCTACTATGTTGTGTGAACTACTGTGTACCATGGATAGTTATAACTTTGCAATACATAATATGCAATGCCTGTATAGCAATAAAACATTATTCTTTATCCTTCCACCTATAATTTCTTTATATCCTGCTGCCATAATAACATTTCACACTGGTCATATAATTCTCTGTAATATTAAAAAATACCCACAAATCTACATCTTATCAGCACAAAACTGCACCATAATCTTACAGATACCAGTTAGTTTACTTATTGTATGACTTCCTGCCCCTGGCTTTCAGCATCATGGATTGACTCTCTGTGGCAGCAAAACAACAGTGTTTTGTTCCAAGGGCATTCATATCATGTAGCATTTTACCTACCTAATATCTGCATCATAAATTCACAAAACATTTAACTTTCTTAATAAGCTGTACATAGCCTGAATTCTACAGCCTAAAAGATACATACGAAAGTAACGTTAAAGTGCTATGTTAAAGTGAACCAATATTACCTGTTTTGTTATGTGAAGCACTACACATCCATGTCAGTGAGGCACAGCATGTTAATGACCCTAGATACTCAGTGTTCTTTAGGCAATGCAAGGTCAATCACATTTGCATACTACTCATGAAGTAATGCTGTGTTGTAAAGTTAATAAATGACAACTATTCTTACCTGCTCTAAATAAAGCTAATAGTTTTAAAATTACACTGCATCCTCCATCGTTTTTTTCCCCTCATAATTCTTACTTAATGAGCACTACCTTTCTTGTTCTTTTTATAATTGTTGTCCACAGCAAAACAGTTAAATGCAGTGAGTAGGTTAAGAAAATGGATGGATGAATAGATAGTTTCAGTTTCACTTGATAAAAGCTGTTCCATTTAGGGAAGAGTCAAAGAGTCGCATGTGAAGTGGGCTTATATCACTTGGGGAGGGTTCATCTTTTTATGGATATACTAAATGCATGTGCATTTATTAATGAAAGATTTGAGAGTTTGTGCACAGCAGCTCAACCGACACATAGGAAATTACCTAGTCTTCCGACTGCCACTTCACCCCTGCACAGAATTCATCATGCTATTCTCGAGTCACTTACGTGACCTCACTTTCAATGAATATCAAAAGCAGCACTGTATACTTCTATTCTTTGAATACCTTTACCTGAGTTACCAAGAATAGTGCATACTGCTTAGTATAAAGTAAGTGCTACCCAGACAATTTTGAGATTAAGTTTTAACAATTTAGCATCTTTATTTTAAATAACTTCTTTCTAAGCATGAATCATAAGATGAAAAAATGAACTGAACATCAGAGTTAATTGGCAATGCACGTTGAAATACAACAGTACAGGGTCACCCTGGTGTGGCAAGTATAAATTAATAATTTAATAAAAGAATAATATAACCATCCAACCCTCTCCCACCCAGCTACATCATATTCTGTATATTTTCAACAATAAATTAATGATAGAGTGAAAATGGGATTGAGAGAAGGGGTGGTGAACTAAGGGGCACAAGGCAATCAAAACAGAGCTTTTTTTTCCACTCATTAATATCTGTCTTTAGAAGTTGAATAAATTTGTTGTTGATTGCAAATTCTAGTGAAGATTGATTTCTACTTTTTACATTTTAAAAGTGTACTGCATTTTTGTCACTTAAATTGACAAACAAAATCCTGTGTAAATTGTTAATACTATAAATGTATCTAAATGAATATACCAAGTAGAAAATATCTTTAATTATGTATAATTCATCCTCAGGCACAAAGGATAAATTCCAGAACTAAAGGAAGGTGCATATGATTGTGGGTTCTATATGAAACTGATCGGCAATAGGTTTGTGCTACTTCCAAGACCAGTTACTGCTCTGAGCCTGATGTTTACATCATAACCTTTATGGTATACTCAAAAATACATACTGCAAACAGCAAATTCAGAAAAGAAATGGGAAAATTAATACAGAATGATTCATCACCAGTCATGCATGATATAATATTCTCACACCTTGTCTTGTGAATTAGGTCACAGTTCCTCTTGCATATCATACAAAATGATTAAAAAAAGGTTAACATCAAGAAAGGCATCCAACTGTAAATACTTCTGCTCCAATACCTGCAAAATTTGGATGACAACCCCCCAACCTGACTGAACCTCCAAAATGGCTGTCAAACCAGACAAAGAAGGAATGGGAGGGACAGTGAGAGAGAGAGGCAGAATGAGAGGTAATATTTTCAAATCCCAGTTCAAGGGCAAAGTGGACCAGATTCTATCTTGGCTACAAAGGAAAACATGCAGCTATCGATAATCAAAGAATTTATCTGCTAAGAATAAACTTATACTACAAGCAATTCAATATCATGCAGTATATAGTACGGACAGGTTATTTATTAATAAAAGAAAAAAGCTTTACTATTAAATACGTAGAAATAAAATCTTAATCTCTAAGGGGTATTTGTTACCAATTATGCAAAAATGGCTGAACCAATTTTACAAAATTTTGCATATGTGTTACCATTGGTCTAACTTAAAATATAAGCTATATGGCATATTGGGAGAGGAGTTGTAATGTGGATGGCAACAAAAACAAAACAGTGCGGACAGTTGGCCTACAATTCATATAAGCAACAGGAGTGCACTTCACCTAATGGAAAACACCCTTATAAGCATGTACAGGTTTGTAGCAGCCAAAGTGGGACCTCATCTAAAACTGAAATTATAACATGTTCTTAGAACTTTTCTGAGTAACATTTTTTGCCTTTCCGATTACAGTTTTTTTCTAAGAGTCTTTTGTCTCATTGTGGTTTGTATTTAAATCATTTTGAATTTCCAAATGACCGTTTTCTTTAC
>NW_024386668.1:0-7926 GCF_016835505.1 Polypterus senegalus
ATAAAATCGTATTGCAAATCAATATTCAGTTAGCAGGACCAGTCCGCCAGTGTTCTCTCAACGGAAGTTGATTGTCAGTAGGATCAAGATTACACCTGTGACAAACCCAGAATTAACTGGAAAAAACACAGAGGTTCTCCTTCAACTCTGCACAGCACTCACAATACCATTGTACAGACTGGTCATGATATCCTGCAACTTCGGGATCCTGTAAAGTCTGAGGATGTCTCACAGAGCAGATCAAACCACTGAATCGAATGCTTTATGAAAAATCGACAAAAGGCTACAAAGACACTCTGTCGATATTCATATTTGCACTCCATGAGAACCCTCAGTGCCAGGATGCAGTCGATGGTAGACTTCTCAGGAGTAAAACCAGACTGCTCTGATCACTGAGCAAGTGATCACGTCCTTTAATCGCCATATACAATTTCTTGTATTAGGAATTTGTCATTTTTTGAAAACTCCAAATTACTCTCCAGAGACACACAGAGTTTTATTGGAGTCTGAGTGCAGGGTCAGCTATTTGTACAGCACCTCGGGAGCAGTTGCAGGTTAAGGGGTTTGCTCAAGGGCCCAATGGAGTAGGATTCCTTCTGTCACTGCCGGGATTCGAACCGGCAACCTTTGAGTTTACCTGTAACGATCCTTTAGCACAAAGCCACATTTCACAAGTATGAAGAAAGTTAGTTAAATAAATAAATAAAGAAGCAATCAGTGGGGTGAGGAGAGAGGTATTCTCAACATTTCTATGTTATTCAGTTAACTACATTAAGGTATTACTATATTATATTTATATATATAATATAAATATATTCTTAATAATAATAATAATATAGTAATACAATAATATTACTATTTTACATATATTATTTCAGGGTTAGCATTTCAAACTGTTCAATAATTAAGTTCAGGCAGGACAAATATGACTTTCTGAAGGCATTTCAAAACCCACAACTTAAAAATACGAAGACAATACATTGCATTTATATAGCACTTTTTTCACAACCTAAAGCACTTTTCATTGAGAGGATGGAGCCACTTCCCCCACTGCCAATGCACAGCATCCACCTGAATGTGTGGCAGCATCCATTTTGCACAATGCACTCACCACATATTAGTTATTTGGTGGTGAAGGGAGAAAGAGATGATTAGTCAATAATGGAGAGAGAATGATTAGTGGGCTGAAATGACCAGGCTGTTTAGCCAGGACATTGGGGTACAACCTGCTCTTTATGAAAAATAGCAGAATACCAGCTAAATGGAGAAGTAGTGTGTTAAAGAAGGTACAAAAGAAAAGGAAAAATTTTAAAAATAATGTAACATAATTGTTAATGTAATTGTTTTGTCATTGATAAAGAGTGTTGTTCTCATATCTATCTATATATATATATCTCTATCTATCTATATATATATATATATATACCTCAGGGTAGCGAGAAGTAGTGTGTTAAAGAAGGAAAGAGAAAGAAAGGAAAGATTTTGAAAATAACGTAACATGATTGTCAATGTAATTGTTTTGTCACTGTTATGAGTGTCGCTGTGATATATATATATATATATATATATATATATATATATATATATATATATATATAGCAAAATACCGCTCAGAGCGATGTCATGTGTTTAAGAAGTTATGAAAAGAAAAGGAAACATTTTAAAAATAATGTAACATGATTGTCAAAGTAATTGTTTTGTGTATTTGGCGGCAGCGTCACAAAGTTGTTTTGGTAGCTGCATCAGAAAATGTACCACGACGTCTGCCCAGCTCCTTTTTCTTTTTCTCAAGCTTGGATTGCTGCTGCCCTTATATATATACACACACACACACACACACATACATACATATATATAAAACAATATAAAACATACATATCTTCATATCTACATATCTATATATACATATCTACATATAAAATATATATATATACATACCTATCTACATCATATATACACACACATACATACATACACACACACAAATTATATATATGTGTGTATGTATGTATGTATATATTATTGTGTTTTGTGTGTGTGTATGTATATATATATATATATATATATGTATGATAGGGTGTGTAATGTGTGTTATATATATATATATATACATACATATATATATCACATATATATACTTGTGTGTATGTTTGTATGTATCTATATGTATGTGTATAGCTTTGGTCACTGGTGCAAGGAAAAATAATAAAATATAGTCTATAAGTTATTAAACAGTAAAACATTAGCGTTTAAGAAGTACAGGTACATTGAGCCCAGTGGAGTGGTTGCTTGGTAAACTACATTTTAAAACTGTGTAACACAACAGGTAAGTAACTAACAGCAGCTAAAATATATTAGGATCATCTCTCGGTAGTAGATCCCTTTTGAAAGGCGCTACCAGGCTGTGGTATAGAAATTACATTTTCTATGTGAGCGTTCAAATTTGTGCCTCTGGTAATGTCCCTTACCGGCATTTAAAAAATTAGTTTGTGTCCTCTGCACTGTTAAGAAAGGCTTTGGTTTGGGATAAAGGTGTAAGAAAGGAAAGTTGCCTTTTCTTTTATATAGTATAGAGAGAATGTGTTGCCCGTTATGATACGCCTTTTTGGGGACAGTGCGGTGGGTCTTGTGTAGACTGGTGAGGCGTCCCTGCCATTAATCAGCTGTGATGGCACTGTCAGTCCTCCACTTTCGTGTGCGTGTCTTCATAATCCGGTGATGACCTCCTAATCGTATCACGTGCAAAGAAAGTGTGAATCGCCTTAATATTATTTTTCCGTGGTGTGAAAGGGGTCCCGTGTTTGCACTTGTCTGGGCTATAGCGCAGGGGGAGGATGAAAAAAATTAAAAGTGCTCACTTTGACTTAAGGCAGAAGCACAGTCAGCGTCTCAAAGGCCGGCACAGCTATGCAGTAGCGCTGGCTGCTCGACTTTACTGGGCAGGAGACCACAGTTTTTGTACACACGTTCATGATATCAAAAGTCTCAGCTCGTTGGAGGTCATTCATATATTATATATATAGCAAAATCCGCTCACTGGCGGAAGTAGTGTGTTAAAGTAATGAAAAGAAAAGGAAACATTTTAATTGTAGCGTAACATGATTGACATTGTCATGAGTTTGCTGTCATATATATACCTGCCTAAATAAGTCACCCTCGCTTTGCTCTTACTTTATTTACGTTCATTTAATCATGGCTATTGGCGGAAAAATTATAAAATGGAAGGAGGATAGCTTTACAAAACAATTATTGATGGCAGGTCGATTATTCATAAAGCTTGAATTGGTGATGTTTTCTGTGTTAACCTCATATTTTTCAGACTTCTTCTCAAACTAAGGTGAGTGCGAGGGTAAAATGAATCGGATGTGCTGATCAATGTAATCCGTGTACCAGAAATCATGCATTGACAAAAGCTCCCCTTTGCTTGTAATGCAAAGTGTGATTAAATGCATTATTTTTAAGCGTTATGGAGCACATGCATGAAGCTTCTCAGCTGTGCTTGTGCTAAGAAAAGGAAAGATTTTAAAAATAGCGTAACACGATTGTCAATGTGACCTTTTGTAAGTAGTGCCTGGAGATTCAGTGTGGAGAAACTCGAGAGAGCGTGTGTATTAACTTGTGGATTTTTTCTGTAGTATTTGGTGGCAGTCTGGCGAAGTTGCTTGAGAAAGACGGCATTATGAACTCAGCTCAGACGAAATTAGATGAATGGGAGGAGATGATGACGTGCTCCCCACAAACACAGTCTCGGAATTTGCATAAGCACCTTCACCTACAATTTTAACTTAGTTACAAAGTGATCAAAACTCTCGTTTATATCCTCGTCCCTCATTAAACTTGTATCCCCCATTACCTTTAATGTGGCCCGCGAACCCCAAACAAAAAGGGCACGGTTTCCAGGAGCAATCATGAATATGGTAGTATATGTCACTCGCCCCTTCTTATTGTTTTTACTGCCTTCTCAAATATAATGTATGTTTTCTTCGCTTTTTTGGGGGTCTTCCTGGTTTTTCCCCCCGTTAAAAAACAGCCCCCGGGTACGGGGGGGATGACACAAAATCCACCCCCCTATTTCCCGCTCAACTCCATTACGTTAATGGAAAAATACCTTCAGTTATGACCATTGTAGAATTTTAAAAGGAAACCGCCCCAAATTTTTTTAAGTAAGCTGTAAGGAAAGAGCCTGCAAATTTCAGCCTTCTACCTGGGGGGAAAGGGGGAAAGATTAAATGAGTCAGTGAGTGGGAGTGAGGAGTGGGGGGTTTTCCTTTTTTTAGTATAGACTAGAGAATCCGGCCGGGAATAGGGGTTAAAGAGGTCGAAAAGAAAAATTGTTTTTCATTGATATGAGTGTTTTCTATATCTATCTATCTTTTTATATATATATATATATATATATATATATATATATATATATATATATATATATGTTTTCTCATATCTTCTTTTATATATATATATATTTTCTATCTATTTTATATATATATACCCGCCGGCCCGGGGGGAAAATTTTAAAAAAGGAAGAAAAAAAGGGGAAAAATTTTGAAAATAACGTAACATGATTGTCAATGTAATTGTTTTGTCACGTTATAGTGTGCTGTGAAAATATATATATATGAAAATACCCCCAGTGGTGTCATTTTAAAAGTTTTGAAAAGAAAAAAACATTTTAAAAAAAAATGTAAATGATTGTCAAAATAATTGTTTTGTGTTTTTGGGGGCGGGTCCCAAATTGTTTTTTCTAGCTGCATCAAAATTTCCACCCCCCTGACAACCTCCTTTTACTGTTTTTTCCCCAGCTTGGGTTGTGCTGTCATATATATAAAACACACACACACACAACAACATACATACATACCATACATACACATACATATCTTCTATCTACATATCTATATAATTCTACATATACACACATATATATATATAAATATATATATATATAATTACCTATCTACATCATAATAAAAATACATAATACACACACACAAAATTATATATATATGTGTGTATGCTGAAAGGGAAAAGGGGTTTTGGGTGGAAAAAAGGGAAAAGAAAGGAAGGTTCCCTTTTTTTTTTTATATAGTATAGGATGTTTGCTACCCTAGGCCTTTTGGGGACATGGGGGTCTTTGTAGACTGGTGAGCGCCCCCATTAATCCTTGGGTGGCACTGTCAGTCCTCCACTGTGTTGGGTTTTATAATCGGGGTTTAGGGCCTCTTCGTATTCAAAGAAAGTGAATCCCCTTTATTATTTTTCCTGTGTGAAAGGGGTTTTTTTTCTGGGGGGGGGGGGAGGATGAAAAAATTAAAAAATCTACTTTGACTTTAAAGGGAGAAGCAAAAGCGCCAAAGGCGGGGCTAATCCGCCGCTGGCTCTCGCTTTTCTGGGCAGGAGACCCCGTTTTGAACCGTTTATGATATCGTCTCGTTTTGGAGGTCATTCATATATAATTTTATATAGAAAATCCCCGCGGGGTAGGGTTTTAAAGAAAAAAAAAAAAAACATTTTAATTAACGTAAAGAATGACATTGTCAGAGTGTTTGGGCAAATTTTTTCCCCCAAATAAACCCCCTTTGCTCCCAAATTTTTTTAATCCTTTGGGGGGGGTGTTTTTATAACAATTTGTTTAGGGTTTGTGCTTTTTTAAGGGTTTTTAAAATTGAAAAAAAATTTTTTTTTTTTAGTTTTACGCCCCCAATTTAAAGTATGTTTTTAAAGCGCTTTTGGAGGGCTTCCTGGTTTTTTCGCACTGCGTTAAAATCAGTTCACGCTGATACGTGGAGGCGTGATGATGTCTACGAAACTCCACCCCGTCATTCCAGCTCAACTCATTAGCGTTAATGGAGAAAAATACCTTCAGTTATGACCATTAGGGTAGAATTTCGAATGGAAACCTGCAATCTTTGTAAGTAAGCTGTAGGGGAAAGGCCGCCATAATTTCAGCCTTCTACCTACACTGGAGTTGGAGTTAGTGATGAGTGAGTCAGTGAGTGGGTGAGTGAGTGAGTGAGGGCTTTGCCTTTTATAGTATAGACTAGCAGAATACCCGGCCCTGGGGCTAGTGTGTTAAAGAAGGTACGAAAAGAAAAGAAAAATTGTTTTGTCATTGATTGAGGTGTATCTCATATCTATCTATCTATAAGTATGATAGTATATATATATATATATATATATATATATATATATATATGTTCTTCTCATATCTATCTTTATTATTATATATAATATCTCTATTGTATTATATATATATATAAGCAGCAATAGGATATGTTAAAGAAGGAAGAGAAAGAAAGGAAACATTTTGAAAATAAAGAACATGATTAATCAATGTAATTGTTTTGTCACTGTTATGAGTGTGCTGTGATATATATATATAGAAAATACCCCAAATAAGTGCCTCTTTTTAAAGTTTAAGATAAAGACATTTGAAAATAATGTAACATGATTATCAAAGAATATGATTTTGGTGTATTATGGCAAGTTATGAGGTTTGATTCATAAGCTGCATCGAAAATGTATCTCTGGACGCTGACACCTCCTTTTTACTGTTTCTCACAGCTTGGATTGCTGTGTAAATATAACACCACACACACACACACATACATACATACATACACATACATACACATACATATCTTCTATCACAAAATCTATATACATATTATATATACACACATATATATATATAAATATAGTATTTTTAAAATACCTATTTTAAAAATAACGTAACACACAGTCATACATTACCTTTAAAATTATATATATATGTGTGTATGATCTAGTATAGTCAGTATTATTGTGTTGTGTGATGTGTTGTGATATATACACATACATATACTTGGTGTATGTTGTATGTGTCAATGTGATGTATAGGTTTGTATGGGCAAGGGAAAAATAATAAATTATAGTCCTATAAGTTATCAAACCACAAAACATTAACGTTTAAAGTACAGGTACATTAAATACATTTTACTTGAGTTACCAAATTGTAAACTCTGTTATATCGCCCTTTCCTCATTTAAAAAAATTAGTTTGTGTTCTCTGCGAGTGTTAAAAGAGAAGGCTTGGTTTGGGATAATAATTAAAAAGGTGTAAAAACGGAAGTTGCCTTTTTCTTTACATGTAATAGATTGTTAGCTGGCGCTTATCGATCGCCTTTTGACAGTGGCTGGGTCTTATGTAGACTGGTGTGCGCCCGCCTTAGGTCCTTGTTTGATGCACTGTCGTCACTCCACTGTTCGTGTCGTGTAGGCGAGTTGAGGACCTCATCACCCCACGTTTCCAAAAAATGTAATCACCTTAATAATTAATTTTCCCGTGATGTAGAAAAGGTCGTGTGCACTTTCTGGGCTATAGCGCGGAGGATGAAAAAATTAAAGATCTCACATTTCACTCTAAGGCAGAAACACAGTCAGCTGCTCAAAGGGGGCCAGCTAGACGCTGGTGGCTGCTTTGCTTGTAGAGAGCCCAGTTTTTAGACACAAGTTCTGAATCAAGTCTCAGCGCTCTTTGGAGGTCATTGCATATATATATATATAAAAATACCGCTGGCATTGGAAACGGAGAAGTAGTGTGTTAAAAGTAATGAAAACAAAAGAAACCTTTTAAATACGTAACTTCTAATGGTTCCATCAGTCTGTGACCATATATGCCTGCCTAAATAATCACCTACTTTGCTATACTTTTTACGTGATTTAATCATGGCTAGTGGAGAAATTATAAAATGGAAAGGAGGATGGCTTGCAAAACATTATTGATTGCGAATGATTCATAAGCTTAAATTGGTGATGTTTTCTGTGTACGTATAAATTGCGTTCTATAAAACTAAGGTAATGAGGAAAATGAATCAATGACAATGAATCGGTGATAGAACCCACATTGACAAATCCTTTACTGCTGAATTAATCAATTAACCTGGGAAAT
>NW_024386669.1:0-6146 GCF_016835505.1 Polypterus senegalus
GGAACTAAAATGTCTCCCTCACGAGGCATCACTTACCACAGCGGAGCATACACTGAGACACAGACAAGGCACCCTGAGAGTGCCGTAGTCTGAGTCTCATAATACACTCGTTGAAAGGAGTGACATTGGACACTATCAGAAGAAGCCAATCTGCTACAGCAACAGCTACTCCCTGAGTATGACAGCCATCAGACCGACCAGACCAATAAAGGTGTATCCACCTACAGAGATCTGGCCAGTCCCGGTCTGCGACCTCAGAGAGTGCGCCACTGAAATGCGAAGTTTACGCAGCTCCTCCGACAACAGAGGAAGATGATCATCTTGCCAGAGAGACATGCCCACCCGTATGGGCCACCTCAAATTGGGCCCTGAGTGCTGTCGTGCAGTGGGCGACTCCTCAGCACCACACCAGTTCCAATCCCCAACAGACCCGTCCCTGTTGGCTCTCCAACGTTTCGACTCTTCCAGGGATGGGGCTCCCGATGGCTTTCCTCCATCCCCTTCATGATGCAAGCAGCCTTCCTATGGGCGGCTGCAGCAGAGCTACTCCTGCGGAGAGTAAAAAGGAGTCCTTTTGTAGTCTTGGAGCTTTGTGAAGTTTTTTTCTTTTACGGTGGCTGGAGTGCCAATCCTGTCACGAACCCCCATGATTTCCCTGCAAGTTGGACCCTGTACACTGGTACTGTGAGTGCTATGCAGAGTGGAGGCAGGACCTCTGCATTTTTCCCAGTTGATTCTGGGGTTCGCCAGGGGTGTGCTCTTGCTCCTACTCTGTTCAATGCTTGTATGGACTGGGAGTTGGGCAAGGTCGTGGGGTCCAGCGGCTGTGGGGCATCTGTTGGTGAAGAAAGATTCACAGATCTTGACTTTGCTGACGATGCTGTGATCTTTGCGGAGTCAATGTGGCTTTGATCGGGATGCTTGAGAGATTGAGTGAAGAGTCTAAGTGTCTGGGCTTGCGAGTGTCCTGGATAAAAACCAAGATCCAGGCCTTTAATGACTTCTTGGGCACAGACATCAGCAGTGTTTTTGTCTGCAGAGAGAGTGATGACCTTGTTGAGAGGTTTACTTACCTTGGCAGTGACATTCATGTCTCTGGTGACTCTTCCTGTGAAGTCAGTAGACGGATTGGGAGAGCGATATCTATGCAAAAGGACGAAGGTCCAAGTCTTTAGAGTCCTGGTGTTTCCTGTCTTGCTATATGGTTGCGAGACATGGACGCTATCCAGTGACCTGAGATGAAGAGTAGACTCCTTTGGTACTGTGTCTATCCAGAAAATCCTTGGGTACCGTTGGTTTGACTTTGTGTCGAATGAGCGGTTGCTCATGGAGTCCCGAATGAGGCACATTACCTGCATTGTGAGGGAGCATCAGTTATGGCACTACAGCCATGTGGCGCGTTTCCCCAAGGGTGATCCGGCTCGTAAGATCCTCATTGTTGGGGACCCGAGTGGCTGGACCAGGCGAAGGGGTCACCACCCACGTAACACCTGGCTGTGGCAGATAGAGGTTCGTTTCCAGATGGCGGGACTGGACCGCGTTTCTGCCTGCGGGGTTGCAAAACATGCTCCCGAGTTGTTTCGCCGTGTAGTGGGTGCGGCATCGCACTGTACCAGTGCATGCTCCCAACTTGACTTGACTTGAGTTATTTATTGTGAGTGTGTGGTAAATTGACGGCCTCTCCTATTTTTATAAATAGAAAATTTTTCATTTTGGAATTGGTCACATGTTTTTGTTGGTTTTAATTTTTATATTAGTTGTTCAATCTGGGTCTCTTATATTTAATATGAGCTTTCCGTTAAAGACCAAATAACAGTGAGACATTTAGCAATAATGCATAGATTTATGTGTAAATTACCTAGTACCATATGCCCTAAAGCTACTCAACACATGTAAATGAGTGTGTAACATGCAACAATTAATGCAGTGAATATGTAGATAATAAGAAACTCCAAATTGAACAATCTGCATAAAGAATTTAGGTTTTAAGTTTGATATGCAGATGTTTGTGTTTATAGCTGTATTAATACATTCATGTTCATACTAAATTTCAGCATGCAATCACATGTGCCATTTCCTCCATCTCTGTCTCTTGGCAAGCTTTAGATGTTTTTTTGTATTTATTATTGTGTAGTATTACTTTTCATAGCAATGGTGAAAATGAAGAACTGAAGTTTGTGGTAAGAACACTGACTTTGCTGGATAAAGATCTACAACAGTTGTGCTGTGGCGCAATTGTAAGTAAACTGTCGGCAGAAAAAATGTAGAAACTTGTCCTTGTAATATTATGTTTCAGTAATGTTTATTTTTTCAAGTTTTTGTGCATTATATAACAGAAATTATTTTTTTTCTGTGATTTCCTCTTTTGATGATTTTTCATTGCATGCAATATCTTACTGTTTCAGTTGTCGGCGCCATCCTACTCAGTTGACCGATTACTGAAAGAGAAAGCTGACCTTACTAATTGTGTTGTAGTACTTACTGAAGAGAAGACCAATACAATTTAAAAAAATAAAAAAAATATTCTACGTGGCCCTCTTGACGTCACTTCTGGGTCTGAGCCTATGGAAGAAGACCTTGCCGGCTCCGGCCCCTGTGATGTCATATCCGGCTCGAACCTATGGCTGAAGACCTTCCTGAGCCCGACCCCTCTGATCTCACTTCCTGTCTTCACCTTTTCGCTATTCTCTCAGTTCTGTTTTGGACTCGGTTTTGTGCTATCGTTTAAAACTTCAATTTGCACCCAGGAAACCAAATATATGGGTGGCTGCCCCAAACCTTGCTACAGCTCTTTGTGGCTTTTGTGACAGTGTATTAAAAGAGCTCAAGGGGCATATGTTTGATCCAGCACAAAATGGATAGAACATGGAGAAACATATTCGAGTTATTGCAGTAGCTTTGAAGAAGGAAGACAACATGAGAAAGAAATTAATATAAGAACGATTTGATTTATAATGGTCCAAATTTGATCTGTAAGGAGGTCTTTAGATTTTATTCAAGCCTCTACTCTTCTTCATATTGTTTGAAAAACTCATTACCATTTCTTGACAAGTTTAAAGAAAGAATTCCACAAATTGATGAGAAAGCTAAGGAGCAATGTGAATCAGTTTTAAAATTTGAAGTATTTGATAATGCAATACAAAAAAAAAAAAAATCTGCTAAAGCACCTGGTCTGGAGGGCCTAACTTCTGGCTTTTATACATTTGTTCGGAAAGAGATAAGATTGGTGTTGTACAATGAGGTAAAAGCACATTCTTAAACCAGATAAAGTAACTATTGATAATTTAAGACCAATAAGGTGGATTTACTTAATGTGGATTTTAAGATTCTCACCCATATTATGGTAAATAGTTTGAAAAATTGATTGGAATAAAGTAGTAAGTGATACACAGTTTTTATTTTTGAAGGGCAGATCAATCCATAACAATCCTTCTTTATAAAAGCGGTCGGGATTGTCCTTCTGTCCCGTGAGTGCTACGCAGGCGCGGAGTTTCACACGCCCGCCATTTTGCAATGCAGCATGGGATATGTAGTTTCGTTTTTCCAGGTAAAAGATGATTTTCTACTCCAGACTGTGCGATATCTTCTTCTTCTTTCTTACTATATAAAAGCGGTCGGGATTGTCCTTCCGTCTCGTGAGTGGAAAGCGTAGCGGTATTCCGCTTATCACAGACTTACTACTTGCTGCTTGCGGTATGAAGCGACATGATGTGAACAGAGTTCTGGTGCTCCCATCGTTCCCTTGCTTTTGTGCGCGATGTGCTGGAAAAATAGACAAAATTATGTCTATGGAAATAATTAATGTTGATGGAGTACAAATGCCTCACCGCATAGTAAATATCAGGGGGGTTCAAAAGGGCGACCTCAATATAGGAAAAAAAGTTTAAATTTCATCACAAAAATAACAGAAACTATGAATATTAAAGTAATACCGCTCAAATGCAATATAACCAAATTAATGAGTTTGTATAAAATATCAAATTGATCTACATATTGAATTGCCTTAAGAAGTGGTCAACTTAAAAGTCGGTCGCCTTAAAAGGCGGGTCAGCCCAGTATTAGACTAATTTTGGATATTTTGGATTATAGAGATCTTATGGATGATGATGGTATTGTTTTATTTTTAGACTTCTATAAATCTTTTGATACAGTGCAACATTTATTTATGTTCCAAACTTATATTTTGGTTCTGGAGAAAGACATATAAAGATGAGTACGAAGCTGTACAGAGATATTAACAGTGCACAGTCTCTCTCTCTCTCTCACATGGCACTTTAAAGAAATTCTTCAAGAATGTCCTTGCTCTCCACTCCTTTCATCTCCATTCTTTTCATTATAGTTGCAGAGATGCTTACTGTTTTAGTCAAACATAATCCAGAAATACAACAGTTAAATGTACTATGAAATCTGATGACACTACATTATTTCTCTCTATTATAAAACAAAAATCTTGGGACGAGACGAGACGAGACTTATCCTGCGACGAGACTTGATCTTTTGAAGAGAGACAGAGAGACACTTTCACATCCCACGAGACGGTCAAGTCACAACCTTTGGATGCAAGTCCCGTGATACACATGCAGAGCAGGTTAGAGATAATGGAAGGAGGAAAATTTGAAAGTCTTAAAAAAAACGAGAGTAAAGCTCTCATTAGCTCAAACAAATGGAAAATATTACTTGAAATAACGGAACAGCAAAAAGAGATCGAATAGTGTTTGAGGATGTCTCAGGGAGAAGAGAGACAAGGCAGTGAGACAAAAGGACAGCTGCTGTACAGGCTTTTAAATGTTCGAAGCGTCACACGACATGCACATCACGTGGCACGGCAGCAGCAGCAAGTCAGCAGCTGATCGAGCAAAGAGGAGGTAAAAAAAATACTATTTGTTTCCCATTGTATGACTGTTTAAGAAGGGTTTTGGAGGACCTGCCGCATCCCCTTGGGGTGCGTTCAGCCCCACTCTTCAGAACCGCGTGTAGTGAGCAGGGAGTGAAGCCCCGTAGTCTTAAAAATAAACAACAAATCCTCAAAGTTTTGGAAGCAATCAAAACATTTTTAATGTTTGTGGAATGTATCTAAACTTGATTAAATGTGAAATAATATTTATCCATAGTCACGAGTTTAAATTCCCTTTATGTTATTTCAGTTAGACGTGAAAAATATCTGGGAATTACGATTACTAAAGGTGCAAAACTTATGGAAACTAGAAACTTTCAAAACAATCTACAAAAATGTCTGGCAACAAAGAGATATATCACCTTGTGGACTACTTTATTAACTTACATGAAATGTATTTCAAGATTTATGATGTCACAAGCGTGTGCATGGGAGACAGTTTAAGGGCTCAAGTGATGGTAATTCTCCACTAATCCAGGGGGTGGCGCTGTGTAAATACTGTGGAAGAAATCCCCAAGGAAGACAGGAGTCGTTAATCAAATAAGACTTTTTTCAGGCACTGGTGAGTACATGGATTCAAGCGTTGCAAGGCAGAAGAGCAGAGTTCCCCTTTTCCATTCGGCTTTTTTATATTTTCTCCCTCTCCCTTCCCCATACTTATAAAAAAACCATAATATCATTTACCTAAGAATTTAATTTTCTTACTCAAATGGGCCATCTGTTTCTGTTTTGTGTATGTGTTAGATGAAGCCTAAAAAAGGAAAGGTCCTGTGTCTAACAGACGCGTTTTTAAAAAGGAAATTGTTCTAAGTCAGCTTACTGCACCCTGCCTTATGACAGACACCTGTATGAATATCCTGTCATTATAACAAAAAAGCTTTTAGTAGCTTGAAAGCAGTTAATTTTTCTTTCACATAACGCTCTGGTTTCTACCAACTGGACCTCCCTCTTCATGCCTGGCAGCCATATGGCCGGAAAAACCACCATCTTCAACAGTCGGAATAGGATTCTGGTCTGAGGACACTCATTTAGCCGTTTTTACAAGCTTTATTTTGACAAAAACTTATTTCAAATAACTGTGTTTGCCTGTGGCTGCCCCAACACTCTCACTGTCTCTTTTCATCTTATTACATTGCAAAAACAAACATCACTATATAAGAAAGAGAGACATGGTGGAATCTTGTGAAGAGGGAAGCCCAAGAACAATGGACTTTGATTCATTCTGTGGTTCTCTGAAATTAAAGTTTGTAAT
>NW_024386670.1:0-13313 GCF_016835505.1 Polypterus senegalus
TGAACTTTAAGATGTTCATTGAATTCAGCTTTCCACAGGTGGACTACTATCGAGTACTGTAAACATCTCAAGGAAAATCTAAGCAAATAGGAGAGACCTGAGCACCACATGAGTACGATAATAATGGGTATGAATAATTCAGCAATGTGTTTGATTTTTTTTTAATAAATGTTCAAACCTTTCTGAGGACACATTTCCACTTTAGCATTATGGGTTGTTGAGTGTTGATTGAAATGAAACGAATGAAATCCCCAACTAAATAAAGTGAAGAGGTCTCAATACCTTCTAAATCCACCAGTCCTCCCGACAGGCCAGGCCAGGACTGCACCACACGATCCAACAGCACCCATGCCGACAGCCCCCTCATCAACAGACCCCCACACAAACCCTGTCCACGAAGTTGACACCTCCACCTCCATCACCTGCTTTTCTCCCACAGCAGTCATCCATTATGGCCTCCTTCCTGGTTAATGCAACACTTCAACCTCTGCCACCAGCCAGACCTTCATTCTCTCATTCATCGACATCCATAGCCTTCACTTCCATCAGTAGATGGTTCTTCATCACCTCCTTCAAAGATATTTGTGTCCCTTCAATATCATCATCATCATCAGGTGGCTCTTTTCTACTGCATTCTTCACCCACAGCCTTAAAGCCAGTCATAAATAATGGCCGATGTCAGAAATATAAAATGGCGTGCATTAATGGGTGGAAATTAACAAATGAGTTACTAGTGAGATGAGGGAAGAATATTAAATTGTCAGAATTCAGCCTCACATATCTCAACGTCATGGTCTTGAACATTCAGCTCTTCATTTCCTAGCCTTGTTTCTCTTTACCTTTTTGTTATGCAAATCTGTCAAATTCACAAAGCTCTCTGGTAAACCTCTTCAGTGACTCCATTAGCCTGAACACACTTCATACTTGTTCGGCGAACCTGTCGATCACTGGAACACAAAAGATTGATTAGCAAATAACGGAAAAAAGAAAAAAAACAGACTGTAAGGCAAGGAAGTAAAACGGTAAAGGGTATTGTATTGATGAGTAAAGATAACAAACCGCTATTACAGTACACAAACAAACACGGCACTTTAATGTATAAATCCTGCCGCAATGTCACACCTGATGAATAAGAACAGCACTAAATCGACGCTATTTACAGAATCAATCCAGTCCGATAGAAGAAAATCGATTATAAAAAAGTCTTTGAGTAGTGAGGGGCAGAAAAAAGATCCAAGGGTGGCAAAGGATTCCAGAGGAGATCACAAAATGCGTCCATAGATTTACACAAATGAAGATTTGTCCCAAAAATTTGCGTCGATATTAGAGCTCAGACTGGCGTTGGATGTGAAGGGTGAAGCAAATCGCGATGTGGACAAAGACTGTTTGTCATTTTTCCAGTTTGATTCTCCAATGGCATCTCTAACATCATTGGCTGTTATCTTGTTGAGATTTACCCACCTCAGGTACCCTCCTATTCCTTGTGTTCATACAAAATTAAAGTTTGACAAACTAGAGGAGGTGCTCAGGACATTGAGCTCATTCGGGTTGGCTACACGTCACACTTCGACTTTTCAGCCATCACCTTTATTTACAATTCGTGGAGAGTTGAGGCAAACACACCGATGACTTCCAGCCTGTGTAGTGCAACATTCACATGGGACTAACCAGGTCATAAATTCATAGGTGTGGTCTTCTCTATGAGAACTGAAATGGAATAAATTGTATCACAAATTAGGATAAAAAAAATCAGCCCAAAAAATAAAGGTAAATAACTCAGAGCAGAGTTGGCCAGGTGTACCATCGAGCAGCCAGTACACATTAGTCAGGAAAGGCTGGCAAACCAACAGGGTGGAGGGAGTCGCCATTGATGTCAAAGAGAAACTCAACTCCATCAGGTGTAGAGCAGCGTCTCAGTGTGGATTTGACTTGACCGTGTCAGGGATTGGGGTCTTATAAGGTTAAGGAGACGGTGTTGACCTGGATTTGTGGCCAGCCAGAAAGGTTCTTCTTCTACCAAGGAATGAAGAATATAGTGGAAGTGATACAACCGACAGGAAGACCACATTGTGAAGTGATAGGACTGCTCATGAGTACCGATGTTAAAGGGGAAGTTGACTTTACTTTTTGATTCCCCCTGATATGGTGCAAAAGGGAATCTGAAACTGCTGAGAGGTTGTGAGCGAGTCGTGTAACATTTACTCCCTGCAAATCCTAATTGTGTGGTGGGCAATGAGACTCAGCTACCTCAGTCATTTAGCGTCACACGCTGTCCAGCTTGGAGTCTGCATACTGTGACACAAGTTCGTTCCAGTATGATAACTGGCTGTCAACAAGACGGAGACACTGTGGAAACTAGAAGGTAAGCAGAAGTATCACAAGGGTGTCATGTGACTCATGATCACCAGACATTGCTACTTGTGAGCAACATTCTCAAAGCAACAAAGTCCTGCAACTCAAGTCCAGAATTGAGACAAAGTCTCATTGTGTGACACTGGCTTACGACAATATTTGGAGTGGCTGTCAAAATGCAGAAAGCTCACAATTTGTTGGAAATTAGAAGGTGTGCAGAAAAGTCACAAGAGAGTCATGGTCATCAGTAAGATCCTGACATTCCTAGATGTGTAATCTGAGATCTTCGACAACAACAACAACAACAACAACATTTATTTATATAGCACATTTTTCATAAAAAAAAATGTAGCTCAAAGTGCTTTACAAAATGAAGAATAGAAAAATAAGACACAGTAAAAAATAAAATAAGCCAACATTAATTAACATAGAATAAGTTATGTCCGATGGCCAGGGTGGACAAAAAAAACAAAAAAAAAGCAAAAAAAAAAACTCCAGACGGCTGGAGAAAAAAGAAAAAATCTGTAGGGATTCCAGACCATGACACCGCCCAGTCCCCTCTGGGCAATCTACCTAACATAAATGAAGCAGTCCTCTTTGTATTTAGGGTTCTCACGGAAGGATTTCATGATGATGGTCAAGTAGACTTTTGGCTTTCAGTCCATCATTGTTGGTGCATCATGATGTTTTGAGTAGGTGGTTGTGGCGCAGGCCGCCACAACGAAGAAACCGGAAAAAGAAACGGAAGAGAGAGTAGGGGTTAGTTCAAGGGTTTGTTCAAGGAAACAAGATCAACCAACTGTAGTTGTTAAGTGTGACATGCCTTCCAAATTAATGTCTGATAGTTTGACGCTGGCCTAACGGTCATTTATGGTGACTCCTAGCTGTAAGATCAGACACCTTCAAGACAACGAGTTCCACCAACTGTAGCTATTAAGTCTGACATCCGGTCCAACTCAAAGTCATATAGTGTGACACTTGCCTAATGGTCATTTACTGCGACTCCTAGTCAGGAGATCAGACACCTTCAAGGCAAAGAGACCCAGCAGCTGTAGTTGTTAAGTGTGACATGTTGTCCACCTCAAAGTCACATAGTGTGATGCTGGCCTAAAAGTCACTTATTGTGACTCCTACTTGTAAGATTAGATGCCATTTAGGCAACGAGATCCACCAACTGTAGTTGTTAAGTGTGGCATGCTCTCCAACTCAAATACATATAGTGTGACGCTGGTGTAATTGTCATTTCTGGTAACTCCTAGTCAGGAGATCAGACACCTTCAAGGCAATGAGACACAGTAGCTGTAAGTTGTTAAGTGTGACATGTCATCCTAATTAAAGTCATATAGTGTGACACTTGCCTAACGGTCATTTATGGTGACTTCTAGTTGTAAGATCAGACGCCTTTAAGGAAATGAGACCCAGTAGGTGTAGCTGTTAAGTGTGACATGCTCTTTGACTAGATGTCAGCAGTGTAATGCCAAAATCAGACAGCATAGTAATTGGTGTCAACATACAATGAGTATGAAATGCTTAGAAAATTAGAAACTGGGCAGATAACTCATGAGGGAGTCTGTCAACATGCAGTAAGCTGGCAATCCTTAGAAAAATGTTGTGAAGGAGTCATGTCATCCAATATACTGCACCATACCTATTCATATAATGCAGGAAAGAAGCACGGCAACTGAAGTTTTTAAAAACTAAAATGCACTCCAACTTGAAGTTGTGTAGTGTGACTCCAGCCTAACGGTTCTTCCCTGTGATTCCAAGCACTATAATTCAAAGCAGTGAGGTCCTGTAAATTCAGCTGTATAGTGTGACATGTTCTCCGACTCAGACATGAGAAGTGTGATGCAGGTCTAACGGTTATTGTGTATAATTTCAAGTTATAAAATTCAAAATCATCAGATCCAGCAAGTCCATTTGTTAAGTGTGACATTCTCTTTGACTTGAAGTTGTATAGCGCTATCTAATATCTTGTTAAGATGCAATTTTAAAAGTTCTCAAGGTTTCCGCTTGAACTCCATTCTTTATTGAGTTCTACGGTTGTTTGTCATGTTTGTCTCCGCCTTTCCAAAAACAATGCCAGACACCACTGCCATCGTTTGAATTCTTCACATTTCTGAAACAGCACACTTGCGATGACTCAGAACACTCACGTTAAGAGTTGAAAACCTCCATCCCTGTACACACCTTGAAGCCACAGTCTTGATTTTCCATACCCAGGAAATGGCGAAGCACAGAATTAAGATGAGCGGGATGGTTAAAGCAGGAAGTTAGCTCCAAATATATTACAAATTTTCTCTTCATTTTTGTAGTAGCAGTGCTCACAGGGTTCACCCGTGAACATGAAGTGATCTGTGGCAGCTCTGTAGTCACAAATGTCCTGATCTTAAGGGATTACTGAGGGAGGTATCCACCGAATCCCTTTAAACGAGAACAGAGAAGATGCCTTGGTTCATATAGGTGGGCACTTGTACAGCTGGCAGATTTGTCTGTTTAACCCCCAAAGAGTCACATCAATAACACGGACCGAGCGGTCACTCTCCTGCAAGCTTCTCTGCCTCGTTTGATGCCAGGTTCTTGGCATGGATTCTCTTGTGCTTCAGCAGACTGTTTGATACGCGGAATCTCCTCCCACATTCAGTACAAGAGTAGGGCTTCTCGCCAGTGTGGATCCTCTGGTGGACTTGCAGGGTACTTTTATTGGTGAATCCTTGACCACAGTCCATGCACAAGAACTGCTTCTCTCCCGTGTGGATGACCTGATGTCACTGAAGATTACACTTGAGTGTCAATTTCTTCCCGTAGTGAACTCAGAGTCTGGATTCTCCACGGTGTGAATTTTCATGTGGTGTTAAAGGTCTGTAGAAGAAGGTCTTTCCGCAATCTTGACAACAAAATGGCCGCTCCCCACTGTGAATCCTCTGATGCTGCTGAAGTTTCCCCTTCAGTCTGAACCTTTTCCCACACTGGTTACAGAAATACGGATACTCCCCGGTGTGAATCACCAAATGCTCTTGCAGTCTGCCAACAACTCAGAAGCATTTCCCACACACGGGGCAACTGTGTGGCTGCTCTCCGGTGTGGATTCTCTGATGCTGCAGGAGGTCGTTTTTACGTATGAACCTCTTTCTACAGTCGCTACAAGAATGGGGTTTGTCGCCATTGTGAATCTGCTGGTGGCTCTTCAGGCTGTACTTGTAGGTAAAGGTCTTCCCACACTCCTTGCAGCTGGATATCTTGTCTTCGCTGTGAAGCCGCTGATGGTGCTAAAGGGTTCTTTTTTTTTGGTGAACCTCTTTCTTCATTCCACGCAGCTGTAGGGTCTCTCGCCGGTGTGCGACAGATGATGTCGTTGAAGGTCAAGTTTACGAATGAAGCTCTTCCCACACTCCTTACAGCAGTACGGTTGCTCCCCGGTGTGAATTCACTCGTGGAATTGAGGCTGTTCTTGTAGGCAAACGTTTTTCCACACTCCTTGCAGAAGAAGGCCTTTTCGCCGGTGTGACAGCTCTGGTGGTGCTGATGGGCTCTTTTGTTTGTCAAACTCTTCCCGCACTCACTGCAGCTAAATGGCTTGTCTTCGCTGTGCGTCTTCAGGTGCACCAAGAAGTGGCGCTTGTGAATAAAACGCTTCCCGCATTCACTGCAGCAGTGCGGCTTCTCTCCGGAATGAGTCTTCTGGTGAGTCTCGAGGTACACCTTACACACAAACGCTTTTCCGCAATCGGTGCAGCAGTACGGCTTCTCGCCGGTGTGAATGCGCTGATGCTGCCTGGAGCCACCGAAGTGTAAGGCGAGATCAACCACAGGTAAAACGCGTGTCGAAAGAAATCTCTGTCCAAAAGTTCTTATTTAAATTATTTAGTGAAAGTTAAAAGCAAATAATCCACACAGGAATAAAAGAAAAAATAGTTACACGCGTAGAATTAGGCAAAAAAAGGAAAAATGTATCTTCTCTAAACGTAGCTTTTCTTGAGAATTTTTAGTTATTTCTATACTTAAAAGTTCTTTACTTCTTCTTTCTACACTTAAAGCTTTTTAGCTTCTTCTTCTGTACGCTTTAAACGTACACGGCTTTGCGCCTAAATAAGCACGAGTTACTTCACACACTCAAACGGCCTGTAGCCCCGTTAGCAAGAGCACGTGCCCTGTTACTGTCACAGTTTAAAACCGTATGGGATTGGTTCCTCCCTTTCGCCCTGTGTTAGCTGGGATTGGCTCCGGCAGACCCCGTGACCCTGTGTTCGGATTCAACGGGTTGGAAAATGGATGGATGGATGGATGCCTCTACACCTTACACATGGCAAGGCTGTCACTAACTGAAGAATAAGGTTTACTCAAAGCTGTTAGAAATGTAAAGTCACATGCCTACAGGCTCAACCCCACCACCTGCCCCCTGAATGAAGCCTCATCACCTGTGAGCGCTCACTTTATAGAAAATGGGAAATATCTGTATTGCAAGAATTAATAAGTTGCTGATGAAAGGCGCTATATATAAAGTCACAAGGTGAGAGACTCAATTCTCCAACTGTCTGCTTCTATGAACTCTCATCGAACACTCACAATCTGGAAACAGACTGTAGATGTAACACGCCCTGAAATGTCCGCAAGGCTCTTTGGCTGAAACTTGAGTGAAGTGAAGGTGCAGGGGGTCCACACTTTCAAGAGCTCTCCATAAAACAGGCCTCTTTGGGAGGGGGGAGAGAAGGTACAAATAAAAGCACATATGGTGTTTTACTACCACCTGAGATATGGGAGAAAGTCTGATGGTCAGATGAGAGCACAATAGAACTTTCTGGCCAGACTTTAAAGAGGAATGAATGTGTGGCACCACCAACGACACACTCATTCTGGCCGGGCCTCAAGAAACACCAGAGCTACAGATAAATACATGGAGACATCTAGATAGATAGATAGATAGATAGATAGATAGATAGATAGATAGATAGATAGATAGATAGATAGATAGATAGATAGATAGATAGATAGATGGAGTTGTGCTTGAATATTTGTGAACCCTTTAGAATTTTCTATTTTCTACATAAATATAACCTAAACCATCATCAGATTTTCACCCAAGTCCTAAAAGTAGATAAAGAGAAACTAGTTAAAGAAATAATAAAACAATATTATACTTGGTCATTTAGGAAAATGATCAAATATTACATAGCTGAGTGACTGGAGTTTAGCAGACGATCAATTGTAGAGAATAAGACTCTGTGATTACTAGCATTGTTATTTATAATTCTAGAGAAATAGCAGCGCCTCTCAAGACGGACTGTGTTATTGTAGTCTGTTATTTTAACCTTCAATATCTCTTAGTCGATAGTCTGTGAGGCACTTTAGACAGAAACTGTGACCACAGGGGATGGTGACGGGGTCAGTCAGGGTGTCCAGACACACCGAGCAGGTGAACTCATCCTGTGATACAAACAGCTGAGCTTCAGCCATCGTCAGTCTGAGGAGAGGCAGGCAGAGAGAATCAGTCAGAGAGACAAGGAAGTGACTTGTGAAGAAACCAAAGTGAAAGTTTGTCTGAGCTCATTGAGGAGGAGGGGGATGATGATGATGATGATGATGATAATTCCCTACTGCCAGTCCCTCTGTAATAGCCCACCGCAGACTCATTCCGCTTAAGTACATAAGTGTGACCCTCCAGCCTGTCACTTCTCAATGACATACACTTGGACTCGCTGTCACCAGCACTAACAAATGTACAGATGTCTCTAAGACACACGTAGGCTCGTATAACATTTGCCTATATCATTGTTTGTCAGCCTTTATCCATGTGTGCCCCATCTTTTCATATTAGTTTTTGTTGTACCAACGTAAAGTTTTTATGCGCATTTTCAGATTATTGATTATATTGAGATCCACCCAACAACACTACATTTTAATTTGGGAATGCACTGTTGGCAGGAGTGCTCAGGTCTTGATCACAATGGGGCATAGATAATCTTTTTCATCATCAAAATATACAGCCACACATGTGACACATTTCAAATTAAAACCCATGTGATAAAATATATGTAAAATTCAAACATTTCTTTAGTTTTCATTAAATTTCATGATTTTTTTTTTAGTAATTTTAATAATTCCACATTTTAATTTTTTTCCATTCTATAATAATACAATTTAAATTACAAATATTATATACACTCCTAAGAATACTATCACATCTTATTTCTAAAACAATAAGTGACATATTAGAGATTCCAGAAGTGCCCTCTAACGGTAAGAGAGAGGACTGCACTTGAATTCTGATGTCTGCTCTCTCCACGTCACATACAGTATATATACAGTAACACAGCACGTCACTGAGTCGTCTACTTGTCACTCTGTTGTCACTCTCATCAGCTCCTCTGCCAGGTTTTCTGCAGTACGTCTCTCAGTAAACTCACAACAGCCCAGAAGGCAGGATGTCATCTTAGCTTCCAATAAAGTGACAAGTGACAGACACGTATGAGCAGGTCGTTCTGGATGTCCGACTGTCTTTTGTCAAAAACTGCTGAAGTTTTTTTGACCATGTCTCGCCACAATGCACGCTCCGTATTATATAGTCGTGGAGTAATTGTTTGGGATGAAGTTTTTCTTCTGGTGAGAACATACATGGGGCTTAAGGCAGAACAAAAGTTTTAAATCCTTTGTCCTCCACAATGAAAATGGCTGAAAGTCACCTGTCATTTTAGCAGCTCCTCATCGTCACTTATCTGTCTGGCTGCGGTCAATTTGTTTGGAATAAATGTGCTTATTTAAGTTTGAGTGGCAGAAGGCTGTGATATACCTGCAGATTTTAATAAGACAGTGGATGCTGCAGCTGAAGTTCTTGGCTCAAAACAGGACACTTTTCACGGGTCAGTGGATGGCAGCCTGAGGAGAGACGGCGAGCTGGACGGACGGCTGAGCGCTTCTGAGATGTCTGTGCAGGTTTGGTGTTGACCCTGCTCTGCTCTGACGGATATTTTCATTTTACAAATTCTGCACTCAACTCTGCAGTCTCCAATATCATTGAAATGCAGCCAGATGCTATTCCTTTTTCGCTTTTCGCTCATTTCTTTACTTTTTCCCGACGCGCTTGCACTTCAATTCGACTTCCCGTCGCTCTGAGTACCTGGCCTGTACCACTACACTCAATGTCTTCGGGGCGTCTGCGCCCTTCCTTCTTTCACATAATGGTATGATCCTAGTCTCTCTTTACTGGTGATTGGCCACGTGGTGTGCCCATCAAAATAAAGTCCCGCCCCTGCCTGCATGGATTCTCTGAAGCTGAAGACTCTGATCTACCCGACGAGATTCGGTTCTTCTCGTTCACTACAAGGAATAGGCTCTTAGAGGCGAACGACACATCACGACACGCGGTCATTTACACGAATACCACAGAGCCGATAGTCCACATACTGGGCGTGATTTTACTATCTTAAACTGTTGTAATAAGCGAGTTTGTTTTAATAAATAACTTCTTCGAATTCCATTTTTTTCTTGGTGACCTCCTTGTAGAAATCTCACCCCACAGGTTGAGCCACACTGCTGTAAGGCTAAAAATAAATGTCAACTGTGCTGGTAAGCGGCAGCATGCAGCTTCACTGATGAGGGCCAAACTGCAGACAGCCTCGAAACGAAGCTTCATGTTTAAAAGAAGGAAAAAAGTCAAGCCTTTAAAATAAAATAAATAATAAAATAATAATAAAAAAATAACCTAACTAATATGTTCTGCTGGAACTTTACTTATTATCCTTAGGATATACAAAGAAGCACTGATATATAAACCTAAATGCTAATCTAACATATATCTGCGTGTGCTCATATAAAAGCCTCACTCGTCTGTCAGGGCTAAGCTGCTGCTAACTTCACGGACATCGATGTGCAGTGAAAGGTCCGTAACCTTCAATAATCAGCTCTTAACCCCAATATACAGTAGCTCAGACTAGGTAGATATCAGAATACGTTTTATTTTAACGTTATTGCCCAGAGTATTACTGAGCCCTAATAAATCTAAATGCCATTAAGTGCTTATATGTTTGATGTGCCAGCCTAAGAGCCTGCCCAGTACTCACACTGGCAAAGGCCCTGCCTGCAGTTTGTTTGTCTTCTGTCAGTGAGCGGCTCAGCACCGGCGTTCACAAAACAAGATCTGCCTGTGAAAAGGCTGGCAGGCCAGGGCCCTTCTGCTGACATAAATGGTGTCCTTTTAAAGTTACCTCAGGACTACACTTTTCATAGCTAATAGCACTAAAACTAATAATAAAGCATATTGATACCTAATCTAAATTCTCAACATTCTCCACCTTAATAAAAGGAAAAGTGTCTCTGTGTATCTGCGTGTCAATTCGGTTCCCATGTCTCTGTCATTCCAACAGATGGCACAACACAAACTATTGTAGCAATAAAATTACTTGCATTTGTCACTCCAGCATATGGTACATCACAAATACTAACACTGCTTTTATGAACCCAACACCAAATGGTGTTTAACAGAGATCATGTTAAATTCGTCATTCCAACAGATGGCATATCTCAAAAATTAATATGGCTTTTACAAATCCATAATGAATTGTACAGTACACCCCCAAATTTCACGGGGTTACATTCCTAGAGCACCCGCAAATTGTGAAAAATCGCAAAATTTTAATGTGTTTAAAAAAGTGCCTATTTTTATAGTTTTACCCTAAATATGCCCCCAAATGACTTTAGTTTAATTTCATACTCATCTTAATACATTACCTAAAAATAAAGAATGTAAAGGTAAACCTGCATACTGCACAGTACTGTACTGATATGTCACCCGCAGTGCTAGAATGTAAAATACCGATGTTACCGCTATATGTACTGTCATTCACACAAGCGCGTTTTCATTCCCAGAAGCCTTAGAAGGAGCCGGGTGTTTCAACGGCATTTTGGGGCTTTAACTCTTAAACTGCCACATATTTGGGGGTTAATGCCTCCCTGGACGCCAAATATTTTTTTGCTGCACTTTAAGTAAACGTCACAATTTACAAAGAGAAAGTGAAATTATAATGGAACACATTTTTTTTCATCAAAGAGCGTCACAATTACTGCACCACTGATCATTTTACACCCTGCTAATGAACTGTATAAACTATTTAATAAACTACTTGAACAATATGTACGAGGTGCAACTGACGCCATGGATTAAATCACCGTGCCAACTGCTCTTGAACTGCTGCACTCGAGCACACAGAGGTAAGCGCTGACGCTGGCAGGCCAGTCTAGTGCAGCGGCTCAATCAGGGACAGCGAGGCTGCAGGGTGTCACGCTTGGGTCACAGAATTGCACAGAAACACAGGAGATTGTAGAGACAGGAACTTTATTCAAACACTTCAAATAAACAGGTCTCTTTCAGAAGTAAAACGAGCTCAGTATGCAGTTAGTTATCGATTAAAGAAGAGGCAAACATCATAGTGGAGCACAATGAGAGCAGAGGATGTCTGGGGGAGGAGAGAGAAACAAAGCAATCAGCCCAATAGGACAGGTGCTGTTCAGGCTTTTAAGTAAGCGTAAGCGCCGCACGAGGAGCATATCATGTGACAGAGCAGCCATGAAGTAAGCACAGCAAGTGAGGGAGCAATTTGAAAGTAGTCTATCAGCGTTTTTAAGAGGGTTTTTTTGAGGGGTGTCCGTGTCTTCTAGGGGTGCGTTCAGCCCCCCTGCTCACAAGGGGCGGGCAATGGTCATGAGCTGGCTGATCAACGAATGTACAGCACTGACTGATCAGCTCCTGCGTGTTCGCCAAATGGCACTTTGAAATGAAAGAAGAAATGAATAACGCTGTAGCGGTCCGGTGCCACTAAGATTCACGCCATTGAGAAGACTGCGATTTATTTTTATGATGGAGATTCCAGGGATGCAGCCAGCCTTGGGCGACCATACGCCTCACAAACAGAGATAAAAACAAAGCAAACCGGTAATCAAACAGCAAATAAAGAATGTAATGAAAACAAATGAAAACAGCGATACCACCCTGTTCACCTAACAGGCGTCACGTTAAATACAACAAAGCACCAACAAAACACACACAGTAAATCATGAAAACGACAATGGATGAAACGTATTGATGAAAATAGAAAGTCCTGAGATCAGCACATTGAATGGGAATGTAAAGATAGTCCTGTAGAGCACACAACCGATTTCATGATAACTTCACATCCAGCTTTTGAGAGTTTAAACATTCATAAACATCAAAGTGTCCACTACTGAAATCGTCACCTGTGCATCTAAGATGTTTTTACAGGCATTGGCGGTTGTCGAAAGGTGTAAAATATTTGGCCATTTCGATACACTTGAACGAAAACCGAACAATTCAGCAGCAGCCATCAACTCACATGCAGAACCATAGGTGAAGGGCTTAAGCATTTCACTCTTCTAGTGCTCCTGTGTAGTCTAATTATCTCCTGTACCATCATCAGTCCACATCTTGAACCTGTCCCAGTCATTCAATACATGAGACACAATGTTCCTCCGGATATCAAGAGTGAGCCTGATATGGTGGGTGCAATATGTAACAAGAGAATTGAAAACATAGAAACGCCATCTCCGGGCATGAAAACCACTCGGTAAGAGACAGTTCTTTGATCGATGGTGATCACCTCAATAGACATGTTACTGGGGGTACGGCTGGAATGATAAAGGAAATGGGTACCTGAAAAATGTAAAGTAAGTCTAAAATACCTACACAATAATTATAATTGTAATAAACGAATAATAAAACAGCAGAGAAGCAATGGATTAAATAAAAAGGCTGTAGTTATCAGCAGGAGCGTGAATCCCTGGCGAAGCAAGGAAGGTAATGTAGAGACGGTGTGGGGCGGCCTCTCACGGTGACCGAGCTGCAGGATATGGATGATATATATATGCGTAAGTAGGATTCAGTTTAGCGTTGGGAACCCAGCGTACCAAATTTCTTGAAGATGGGCCCATAACTAACAAAGACGTTGAAAAGT
>NW_024386671.1:0-11410 GCF_016835505.1 Polypterus senegalus
TTTGTCCTTTTGAATTCTTCTAATAATGTGTGCAACAGCTCAAACAGCATGTGACCAGGATGAAAAACTTATCAGACGATCTATGAGGCTTTCTTGCTCTGTGGCTGTTATGGTTAGTACATGTGATACTCTGACCTCAGGATCTCCAACCAAACTGTTCAATAGATCAGGCCTAGTGATATATTTGGCAGGACAATCAAACACAACATGCAATTTGTTTGGCTTCTTAGGATGATAAATGCCATGATGAGGAATGTACCAAGTCTCACCTTCATTGCCCTCATCTTTAACTTCCTCTGCATCACCCTTTTCTATGATGTCTTCCATGAAACTCACATAATGTTCCTTGTACATATCATTTTTTTGTAATTTCCTCTGCAGATGATCAAGCTGAATAATTGCAAGTGACTTGTTGTTTGGTAGACTGGGTCTCTTGAATGGTAGGGGCATTTCATAATGGTTAAGGCTGTTTTTCTTAATGCCTTCTTGCAATTTTCTCAAAAAAAGGATGTCATCTTGATAGATTTTTTTTTCTTCCTCATTGGTGTCCTTGAAATCTGATTCCAAAACACGAATTGCATCTGCAGGTGTCATCAGGGGGAGCTCTTTAACTGTGACTCTATAGCACAGATGTATATTGCTAGGTGAATCCATATGTGGTGATGAGGGCCCTACAATACTCCATCCTAAGTCAGCGCACACTGCATAAGGCTCTTCATTTTCACCCTCAATTACCTGCCTAGGTATTAATGCTCTTGAGCAGTTGTAGCGTATAAGAAGCCCAGCTTCACAGTCTTGCAGTGGTGGGATTTCATTTGCAATATTTGACAAATGATTCCACTATTGTACTGTTTCACATGTAGGAATGTGGGAACGGTTTAATGGTATGCACTCTTTAGTGTATGCAGTAGAAAGCTCAATATAAACCTGTGAGTTGTAACCTCTCACACGAAGTCCAGAGACCCTTTCACTCTTCACAAGTGTGTCTCTTCCAATCATGGTAGACAATTTTAGTTTCACTGGAAATTTATCTACTTCTAGTGCATCACTTATGCCTTGGTCTACAAATGTAGTGTCACTCTGAGTATCAAGCAGAGTATAAACAAGTTTTTCAGCATCTGGGCGGCTACATGATGACACCGAGACTGGCACAACCATGGAGGTAATTGTAGAATGTCTTCCTTTTGTCACAGTGAGCGCTACTTCAGTAGTTGTTTCATTGCTATTAACTTCATTTGAGGTTTCAAAAGTTGAGGTTCTTGCCCTTGGCACATAGCTACTATCATGAAGACATGTGGGATGCCTTTTCTTACAGAGGTCACAGAAGTGACGACGACAGCATTCTTTTACATTATGTCCAGGCTTCAAACACCCGTAACAAAGTTTCCTTTCCTGCACAAATTTCCGTCGCTCATCCAAAGTCTTGGACATCAGCCCTAAACAGCTATGGAGCTGATGACCATCATTACTGCAGAATATACAATGAGATCCTATACTGATCTTAGTCCAACTTTGACTATCACTGTTTTCACTAACACTTTGAGTGTTAAGGATACTGGCCATGTTTCTCTTGGTTTCTCTGAGATTTTGTTTCTCATCCTTATGTTCCAAAGCATGAAGAGCAATAAGAGAGGTTATCGGAATACATGCAATCTCTGCTTCTGTTGACAGAAAAGCTGCAAATTCCTTAACGCCTGGAAAATCTTGAGTCTCTTTTAGGGTTAGTGTAACCTGGCGATTCCACCGAGATGCTACCCAGTTTTCATGAGGAGATGTTACTTCATTGGAGGACTGACAGGTGACTGATGCAGGAATTTGCCTTTGTTCTGTTATGCTGTAGTCAATCGGCAGGATGCTGGCCTTTATTGCAGCCTCATGGTTGTAAACTTCCAGCCTAGCACGTGCTGCTCTCAAACCCTTTTCAGCTTTCAGTCGCTTCAATTCACACTTGTGAGTCTCTAGCTCCCTTCTTTGGTGTTCTTCTATTTGCCGTTTTTGTTTTTTTGCTGTCTCTTTTTTCCAGCATAACTGTAAATTCAGCCTCCTTTGCTGCTAACTCTGCTGCAGCATCTGCCCGTTTTGCTGCCATACATGAAGTTACAGAATTGTTGCTGGATCTTTTGCAGTCTTGAGACTGTAGAACCATAAATGGATCTAGCATATTCATGATGCAGAAGGTGGCGAAGACGACATTTTTCTCTTTCAGCATTAAACTCACCATCAATGCCAGCTGACCTCTCATATGCAATTTTGGTAATGTCAGCCGTCACTGCTTCACATGTATCTACTCTGCGTCTTAAATCTGAAGATGGTGTGATGTTATTTCGAATTGCTAAATAAATGTCTATGACATCACCTTTTCTTTTTTCAAGTTCATCAATCAGTACAGATAGTTGGTTTTCTGTAATGTCTGTCTTAAGCTGTTCTCTTACTTCCCGAGCTTGGATCCTCCGCTGATCATACAAACAGTTTAGCCTTTTTTCCTTCCTTTGAGCTTCTTCTCTTTGAAATATAACCATTTTTTCTGTGGGTTTTCGCTCACGACTAGAGCAATGAGGGTCAGCCCTTTGGAGTTTTTGTTGAATGCTAGTCTGCATCTCTTCACTAATTTGAATCACTTCTTCTAAGCAATCTCTCTGTGCACTCTCTTCATTTTGAAGCAAACTATCTGGCTCTAAAACCTTCAACTGGAGACTACCAATCTGCTCCTGCAATGCTCCCACACCTGAAAGAATTGGACCTAGCTCTGCCATCTTACTCAGTGTGAGAGAAAAAAAGGCACTTGTATGCACAAATAAACCTAATACAATACAAAGATATCAATATCTCTTAGCAACACTGTTAAAGAATTAAGTCAATTTTAAAAGCTTTGAATTAACTATGACTCTGTCCCAAAAAATACAAATGAACAATAATCAGTCAGATATTTCACAATTCCCTTGTAAGAGCAAGCACTAAACCTTTAAACAGTAGTTACAGAATAGTCCAAATAGCCAAATTCTGTCAAAGGGTCAGGATTAATCCCTCTTCATACATATACACACATATATAAACCGTTTGTTTTTCTCTTAACCTTACCAATATATAAAGCTCTTTTTTTAATGTCAACAGTACTCACGGTGATGTTATAACCGTTTATGCCTGCATTTGACCATCATACCAAAATCCATTTGTCAACTGCCGCTAATATTTAAAAATCCCTTGCTGAAGTCCTCGTATTGAAATTCTTAAACTGTACTTTCTTTTCCTTTGTTCCTTCGCCTTTAAACTCTATTGCAAATCAGACGAATCACCGGCGCTTCACCTTTAACAACGTAACAATGGGTACGAATCACCAGGGGCCTCATGTATAAACGGTGCGTACGCACAGAAATGTTGCGTAATAACTTTTCCACGTTCAAATCCCGATGTATAAAACCTACACTTGGCGTAAAGCCACGCACTTTTCCACGGTACCTAATGCCTTGTCGTACCCAAGTTCTCCGCTCGGTTTTGCAGATTGGCGGCACCCAGCGTCAAAGCAGTGCTACTGTTCCTGTGTGATTACTCATTATTTTCATGACGCAGCTTTATAAATACACTGAAACTAACCGCATATTGTTTATTAGTGTAACAGCCAAAGCATTCCAAATACCATAACTGCTTTAATGTTGTTACTCTCACTTCTCCTTCTTCTTCTTCTTCTTCTTCTTTCAGCTCCTCCCGTTAGGAGTTGCCACAGCGGATCATCTGTTTCCATATTACTCTCACTGCACCACTGAGAATATTTATTATTACTGTATCTGAGTGTGAATCACAGCAGCAACTGATCGGAAAGAGAATTATTGGTATACAGCTTCAAGGACACGCTGCCTCAGCCACTGCAAAACGTTTTAAAGCCTTTCCTGTACAGACCTCGTGGTTCAGGAACAGTTTCATCCCAAGAACTTTAAATGCACTCAATCAATTGCACCTTGTAGAACTGTTTGTACATATAAGTACAATCACCCCAGTGTAAACTTGCACTATAGTTATAATATCGCACAACCTGAGCCACTTTATAAAGCGTGCATTTACATATGATGACGATATCATTTTTAAGGTGAAATGCAGCAAAATATGTTTGTTTTAAATAATCTATATTCTTCACTGGGAGTGTTGTTAAGGATAGAATAATTAAACATGTACTACGAAGATATTTCAATGTTCTTTAAACGTTTTGAAGAGTCGGCGCTAAGCTTACAGATGGCTTAACTTCTATTACAGAGCTGATTGTGTGGCGATCAGTTACTTGGGGAAAGAAAAGCACTGATTGCAGTGACGGCTACGCCAATATATATTGAATATAAAACAGAAAGAGAAAATAACAACACAGCTAAAAACACAGCGACAAATTTCGGCAAAAGTTAAATGCTTGTGTCATGAGCACGAGGCGGCTATGCAGTGTCTGCAGCGGACGTGGCCATCCACCGTGCATAAGCTACCTTACTGACATTGGCGGGCGAAGGAGCCACCGATTCTTCCTCTGCCCAGTGCCACCACGAGCCTAGAGCCGCCCCTGAGTACTGCTGCAATAAATTATTTCATCGAAGTGAAACACATGTTTAATAACGTGCTTTAACTCCTATCATCATGAAAATGATATCACGTATATATCTCAGTATTTTAGTTATTCAGAGAGATGTAATATCACGAATGTAATGGATTCTGTGTCCAGTTGGAGGAAGAGAGCCGATTTAAGAAGCAAGTAGTGATTCACACACATAGGCACATAGAAGATCAAATACAAAACAAAGCATTTAACGTGCTACTTTAATTACGATGTGATTTGAGAAACTGGTTAATTAAACAATTTTAAGATGAAGTTTATGATGTTCTACTTTAATGACAAAATAAACTACGTGATTAAAGTGGAAATGTCGAGATTGAAGTTGACATTTCGTGCTTTTCCCCCACTGTGTGTCTTTTTTTCTCTGTACCCTAATAAGCTTTCATATGGCACTCAGACAGTGGGCTACAACTCGGTTTTTCATGGCGACTTTGATATGTGACTTCTTTTTTATTTCCGGCACTGTGCGATTTTGTGAACGTGAGCTTTCAAGTTTCTCCAACACTGTCAATGTCACTCGATCAACTTCCTTTTGTTTATTATACCACGGTTTACTTGAACAAATAGTATGTTTTTCCTTTGCCTCCATTTGGTATTCACTGAAATTCTTATATTTTCCCCCGTGCTTTTCCCATTGTCTTTTCACAGAAGGCTGATCTTAAGGGCGATTTATATTGATTTGTATATTCAAAGAGGCGTAATTCTGGGAGGAGTTGGGGCGTTACATAAAGCGCGCGCACGAGCGTTAGTTTTCACGCTGATCGGGATTTATGTAGCGGAAGAACGTGGAAGTTGGAGTACGCACAGCTTCCTGCATCTGGATTTTTCTGTGCTTAAGCACATTTCGGCTTTTGTGCTTATGCCATGTTATAGTGCGAGTTCTACGCATGGCGTTATACATGAGGCCCCAGCACTTCACCCGCGACTTCAATTCGGCAGGATGACAGGACACGATGAGTGGTCAAGCTCTTACTATAGCGACCCCGGCTGAATGATGGTCAACTCTCAGACTGATGTTTTATGAATTTTCTTATTGTTTCTGTGACCTTGTTTCATAAACACACTGTAAAAGCTATAAAGGCAAAGTACAAAATAAAAAGCATGTAAATAACATAAACATTTGTAACTTTTGTTTTACATATAACGCAGAGAAATTATTACCTTGTTCACTTTTCAGCGAGGTGCTTGTTTGTTAACCCCCATGTTGCCATTTTCCTTTCCTATTCCCAGCAAAACTGCACAATTAATTATGCAAACCAAAGACACCCAAAAAAAGTATCAAAATAAAAGTCACGCAAATGCTGTGATTCAAGCTCTGCTGAAACATCATGTGTCGTTTTCAAATAGTAAAACCACACCCATTTTGGTGTTTCTTTGATAACATATTGTTACGCAGGGAAGAACAGTGGAGTTTTGAATTAAAAACTTTACATCCCATTGGTCTTAATGAGTCACTTCATTGGGTGTGTTTTCTATAATATACCCCCGAGTGTCTGCTTCTTCGTGCTTTCATTTCTGTTCAGACAGTTATTGACTTCTGTGTCATGTTTTGATTTTGTGAGATAAAGTGCGTTTTCATTATTTTCATTCCACATGTAATTGCTGGGGCGGCACGGTGGCGCAGTGGTAGCGCTGCTGCCTCGCAGTTAGGAGACCCGGGTTTGCTTCCCGGGTCCTCCCTGCGTGGAGTTTGCATGTTCTCCCTGTGTCTGCGTGGGTTTCCTCCGGGCGCTCCGGTTTCCTTCCACAATCCATAGACATGCAGGTTAGGTGGATTGGCGATTCTAAATTGGCCCTAGTGTGTGCTTGGTGTGTGGGTGTGGGTGTGTTTGTGTGTGTCCTGCAGTGGGTTGGCACCCTGCCCAGGATTGGTTCCTGCCTTGTGTCCTGTGTTGGCTGGGATTGGCTCCAGCAGACCCCCGTGACCCTATTCGGATTCAGCGGGTTAGAAAATGGATGGATGGATGTAATTGCTGCCTTTGTGCTTTATGTTAAGTGCATGCTTTGTTTGTTTTTCTTTGGTAGGTACATGCCCTTTGGTTGACATTTTTTCATTTCATATTTTCATAGTTTTCTTCCTTTTGAGACTACACATTTGGTTTTATTAATTTTTGATTTCTATTTATTTTTATTTTTCATACTCCTTTTCTTTTTTGGTCAGTTGAGTGAAGGATTTACTTCTGTGAGCTACTGACCTTATACATTACGTAGTACTACATTGTTTGATGTGTGGTGTTGAGATGTATATATTCGTATATGAGTATTTTCCTCACTATTTCATGCTAGATCCACATGTTGGCCATATCCACATTCGAAACAGGCAGGATTCCAGTTCTACTGTGCATGGTTTCTTTTAATGTGATGCCTAGTTAGGCTTCATGAGATGTTTTTTACATTTGTATTCTGTATAAATCCAGGACTGACTGATTCATTCGAATATGCTCACACTGTTTTTTTTTCTGATTAGTCTATTTTTTTCTATTGTAGTACTCATGTTGTATCCATTTTCTAAAGGTTATACATTTTTTTTATTTATTTCATTTTATGCATGTTTCATAGATATTTTACTGTGTGTTTTTCTTGGCACTTGTAAAACTACAATGTTTCCTTAATTCCTGTTTCATCCAGCCTTTCAACAAATTCTCAAATAAACGTATTACCATTAACTTCCATACATAACAAGTTTGTCTCGTACTTTCCTCATTGGGATTCTGTTTACTTAATTTTTCTCTTTTTCTCAGTAGTTTGGCTGTTAAAATTGTCTACATCTGACTAATTCTACTAGTATTTTAGCAGACTGTTTCATGTACAAGTTGATGGAAAATTTAATGTTTATATATTTTATTGTGATTTTAACTGCTGCATCCCCTTGTAACCTGAATCTGAAAATGCTCTTAGGGACTTTTTTGAGTCTTCTGCTGGAACCACATGCAGAGGATATTGAAGGAATTACAAATTGCGTCACAGACTGTCTGAACTTCTGTATAGACACTTGTTTCTGTTAAAACTGTATCTTCCTTTGCTAATATTAAACCCTGGATTACTAGTGGCATTAAGGACCTTCTTAAAAAGAAGAAGAGAACATTCAAAAACAAGGACCAGGCAGAGCTAAGGAGTGTACAGAAGGATCTTAAGGTTAGACTAAGAAAGACTAAAGAGTCCTACAGGAAGAAGGTAGAGCATAAGCTGCAGCAAAATAACATGGTATGAAGACGATCACAGGATATAAGGAAAACAATAGCAGTACAGCAGAGGACCATGTGGTGAGAACGAATGAGTTCAATCTCTTTTACAACTGTTTCGACTGTCTCGCTCCTGCTTTATCTGCCACAAATTGCTCAAACCAAGATGCCAGCATAGATCTTGCAGCCCTCTCCACCCACCCATCAGTATAGCAGCACATCAGAAGGTGCTAACAGTCCCCCACTTCTCCACCCCCTGCTTCTCACTGATGACCATTTTAGAGCATAACTAAGGATCCTACACCCTAGGAAGGCAACTGGCCTAGATAAAGTGTGTCCAAGACCTCTAAGGACCTGTGCTGCTGAACTAGCACAGCCTTTCCAGCACATCTTTAACCTGAGCCTGAGACTGGGGAGGGTCCCCACGCAGTGTAAGAGCTTGCGTCTCATCCCACTTCCAAAGAAAGTGAGATCCAGGTAACTTAATGACTTCAGGCCTGTGGCGTTAACATCCCATATCACAGTAACCCTGGAGCAGCTGCTTTTCATTTCCTCAGACCACAGGTGAATCATACACTAGACCCTCTACAGTTTGCCTATCGAGAGAAGGTGGGTGCGGCTGATGTCATTCTCTACCTCCTGCCCCAGACCCACATGCATCTGGACAAAGGATGTAGTGCTGTGAGTATCACGTTCTTTGACTCTTCAAGTGCCTTCAATACCATCCAGCACCTCCTACTGAGGTAGACCTCAGTTTTTTCAGACTGGGGAATTGCACCTCACAGACTGTAATCAGTAGAACAGGAGCTCCATAGGGCACTGCTCATTCTCCTTTCTTCTTCAGACTTTAGCTACAATTCAGGGGCATGCCATATGCAGAAGTTATAAGATGACATTACCATTGTGGGGTGTGTCAGGGGTGGACAGGAGGAGTACAGGGATCTGGTGAATGACTTTGAGGGGTGGTGTCAGACAAATCAACTCATGTTGAACACTTCCAAAACCAAGGAGATGTTTTTTGGACTACTTTTGGTCTAGACCTCCACTGAGCCCTGTCTCCATTGAAGGGGTTGATGTCGGGTGGGGCAAGACCTATAAATACCTTTGAGTGCAATTGGATGACATGCCAGACTGCTCAGAGAACAGAAAGACTCGGTTCAGGAAGGGGAAAAGTCTACTCTATTTTCTGAGGAGGCTGGGCTCCTTTAACATAAGAAAGAAACGCCGCAGATGCTCTATCAGTCAGTAGATGCCAGTACTCTCTTCATCGCTGTGGTATGCTTGGAGATTAGCTTGAAGAAGAAAGATGTATTGACAAGCTGATCAGGCAACCAGGATCTGTAGTTGGCATGAAAATGGGCTCTCTGGTGACAGTGGCAGAGAAGAGGATGTTATAGAAGTTGCTATCTATTGTGGACAATGAACATCACCCACTATACACCACTGTAATTAAGCAGAGGAATTTGTTTAGTGGTAGGCTGCTATCACAGAGCTGCAATACGGACAGATATAAAATATCTTTTATCCTCAGAGCCAATACACTCTTTCATTCTTCCAAAACGAGGTAAGGGTGGTTGAGTTCTGGGCCTGATGGTCCTTCTCTGCTCATTAGCTATATTAGCTATGCACTACATCTGATATCTTACTACTTGGTCACTACTGTATAACTCTTTTTTTAATAATTCGTTACTTTAAAAATGTTATCCTATCAGCATAAGTCATGTCACTTTATTTTTACTTTATTATTAAGTCACTTTAACATCTTTCACTTTATTATTATGTACCATCTGTCATGTTGATAGTAATATTTTCACATATTATTTTGTATGTACCATATACACCTGTATTGGACTGAAAGATTACAACCCCAGTGTACTTAATGTTATTTGTATATTGTATACTTGTTTGTATCTAACTTAGTATAATTCTTGGCTACTGGTATTTAAATTTCCCTTGGAATCAATGAAGTATCTATTTTCCCTGGAACTTTATTTTCGATTGCCACATGCCTGAGCTTGCCTTGTTTGACAATATTCTTGTCTGATCCTTGAATAATTGTGTATTGTCTGGAAAATATCATGAAATTTACCATATTTGACTCATCCTCTGAATGGCAGAAGGACACAAGGAAATGGTCCAATATAAACACCTTCATCAGCTTCTATCATATAAGCAAACTCTGGCTTGCAGATGGTTACTTGTGGTATTTTGCCTAAAAGTGTCAAAGTAATACTAAAACAAAGTAATTACTATTTCTGCCCATTGACACTCAATCCTCACTTGAAAATTTTCCTTGTTTTATACAAAACCTTCACTTTACTATAGTTTAGTTTATAAAAGTTTTACAAATTGAGCAGTAAAATAGGAAACTGATACTAAAGCAATACTGAATAAAAATTAGTAAAAAAGTATGTAGTAGGTTTATTCAGGAAGACAATATTGATAATTAAAATTGCTTTCAAAGAAAAAATCTGGTAGTGTATGCATTTTTTTGCCATCTTCCATAGGGCAGCCCATATCTAGAAATGCTTTGGCACCTGCAAATCATAAGGTGTCATTAACACTCTCAATACAATGCAAAATTTAGTATATAAATTATTTAAGTTACTCAGTATGAACAGTGGAAGTACTAATACCAAATAAAAGTCATTATTCCAATGATAATTATATATTACAGGATTTTTATTCCTAGTAGAATAATTTACAATAATACCACAATATACCTGGCAACAATTTTCAGTAATTTTTTAAAAGACAAATATGAAAAGTTGAATATCAAAAGTGAATAAAGTATCCATTGCCCTAGAGATGGCTGAAAACAAAGTGCTATCCATACACCCTATATTTCCCCTATTACAACAAAATAAACAAATTCAATTAAGTGCAACTCTGTTTTCTAAAGATGGTATAGTAGATGCAGAAGAGAAAAATAGTGTTTCTGAAAGGGCTAGAATTAAAGAAAAATTGCCTTAACATTTGTGTGTAACAGTGCTGCTGCCTTGCAATAAAGAGACCTGGGTTCGCCTCCCTGCGTGGAGTTTGCATGTTCTCCCCGTGTCTGCGTGGGTTTTCTCTGGGTACTCCGGTTTCCTCCCATTCCCATGGCATCAGCGGCTAACCACGAGCCTTGCCCTGCAAGAACTGTTGCCAATCCTAGCTCCACCTGGCGCGAGCACTCTGTACCTCAACCGCTCCCATTATTTTGACTAGCTCCAGAGAGTAATTGTCATTATTTCTGCCAAAGTTGCTCAACAGCAGCAACCTACAACCCCCACTCATAAGAGATGGTCACATACTTCTCTAGGGACCTTACCTTTGCACCGTCAAAATCACGCACTGCAAGAACCCAATGAAGCAATTGAGAAAGTCCACTCATTCACTTTCAAATCTGTGCAACTCCACCAACTCCCCAAACCTGAATGAGTGGGCCCACGGGGAATAAGCCGGTTAATTGATTATTTATTAAAAGGTCCATTCTTTTTGAGCTGCAGAAACACTACCACAAGGGCTTTCACTGAAATGATTTTGGTGTTTGCGAATTGCCTTTTGTCCTGTCACTCATTTTGATAGCTTCTGACATTTTAATTGGATGAGTAGTATTATGTCAGGCATGTTCTGTCAAAATTTAATCCAAATTTGA
>NW_024386672.1:0-5236 GCF_016835505.1 Polypterus senegalus
TTAAAAAAGAAAAAATACTGAAAATTTGATTAATGGGGCTTTCAGACCATTTTGAAAAAAAAATCCCTTTTTGGCCTGCGGTTGAGAATGTTCGGCACTTTAACAAGGAACTTTCGTCAAAAACGGAAAAAAAATTAATTGATTTCCTTTCATTTACCCAAATATAATCTTTTTAAATTTTTAAAATACTTTTAACCTGAGTTGGAAGCAAAACTTAAAAAAGGATTTTTCCTGGTCACAAAACTTGAAAAATGGCCCAATGTGACTCCCTTTTCAGAAAAACCCAAAAGTAAATTTTTTAAATGCAAAACCCCCATTTTCGGATTTTATGGAATATTTAAAATTCCCCCCCGACGTTGCGGAACCAAAAAAAAAGGGCGATTCCGTCCCTTTTAAATAAGTCCCCCCTTGTTCCCTCCTGGCGCCCTGGGGCTTTTTAAATGCGTTTTTTTCTCCCCAACCCCTAGACAAAACCCCCCGTCATTCCAGGGGAAAACTTTTTTTAAAAACCCCTTTCCCCTCAACCCCTTTTCTTCCTTTTTTTTCTCTCAAAAAATTTTTAAAAAAATTTGACCCAAAAATTCCCTTTGGTTTTTTGCTGACTTTAACCCCCGGGGCCCAAAAAATTAATTTTGTTATTTTTTTCCCTTTTATTAACCCCATAACAAAAGGTTTCCCTTGGTAACAAATTTTTCATACAAGTATTAGGTACAAAACAGCTTCTATCAATTTTGGGGCTTTTTTTTCCCCCAAATTATTTAATTAAACAAATTTCTTTACAAGAATTGTTCAATATTTTATTAATTTGATTTCATTTGAAGTAACTTTAAAAATTTAAAATATTAATCACTTCTTGTGGTTTTTTAAAATACCCATCCCCTTTCAAAAAAGGGGGGGAGGAAGCCTATTTTTTTATGGATGTAAGGCCTTGAGGAAATTTTAAGGGCCCAGCTTTTGTAGTCTCAGAAAGGGGGGAAAAAGAATTATAAATCGGAGAAATCAAAGATGGAAAACCAGACAGTGGACGAAGAAGTCATTTTTTTCATTGCATTTGTTTTTTTTCAATTGTAATTTTTTTAATTTTTTATTTTTGGAAGATTATCCGATTCTTTAAAAAGAAAACAGGAGTTCATAAAATTAAAAAAAAAGATCACAGCCCTAAAATTTCTATCGATTTATAAAAACGGGTTCTGTGAGGTCAATTAAAAAAAGAAGAAGAAAGGCCCGCTGAAAATTGCGATAAAAAAATGCAGGATTAAGATCCCCAGTCATCTTTTTATATTAAATTAGTAGGTTTTTATTTTTACCTTATGAATGTAGTAAAAGGAAAGAAAACGCCTTTATTTAAAAAAAGATTACAAATCAAGCTTTCGGGCAACTCAGGGCCCTTCACGCAAAGTTGCCAAAAGGGTTTCATATTTAACCCTTTTCCAAATAAAAGGTGTCATTTTTTACTTTAAAAAAATTCAAACTTTGTTTAAAAATTTCAATTAACTGGTTTAAAAAAATTAAGGCCCAGTTTCTCAGAATGGGGTTTTTGTTTTCCCGTCTTGCCACAATTTGGACCCAAAAAAAGTGTTTATTTGCAAAAAGTAAATCATCCCTCCCCCCCCAAAACATTTGCATCGTAGCCCCACAATTCCCTTCTGAAATCCTGAAGGTCTCTTCCATTCCATCATATCACTTGCCCTAAATAATTATATCGGAGGTAAACAAAATGCAAGGAATGACATTCCTGCCTTCTCCTTTTTTCCTGGATGAGTATTTTTTGGGCAGGGGAACTGCTAAAAATTCAAATTGGTTCTCACTATATAATGTTCCCATGCAGAAGGGAAAAAAAAAATGTGCCTGAACTTAAGGAGGGGTTTGGTGCTCAATGCCTCAGCCCCTTGTTGTAAACCCCATTTAAAAACCGGGTGCCATTAAACCTCGGTCAGATCTCACTTACCGCCTGCTGTTCCCACCACAATATAAAACCCAGGCGTCTTCTTTTTTAAAATCCCCAAACAAAACGTTTTGGACTTTAGCTTTCCCTGATCATTCTCATGCTTTTGTTTAAAGGTTATGAGGTACTTGCGTACATAAAAAGAAAAGGTCCTTTTATGTATTTTTTTTTTATTACAACATTAAACAAAACAACAAGACTTTTCTAATAACGGGGAAATTTACCTTTGACAAAACCCAACCTTAAAACATTTGGGTTGAACATCCCAACACCCAAAAATCAAAGCACAAATAGCCCTTTAAAACTTAAGACCCCCCCCCGAGACCCCACTGGGAAATTTCCCAAAATTAAACATTAAAAATAACCAGAGATAATAAAGGGAGGGAAAGAAAAGGGGGAAGGGGAAATGGCCCAGAACATAAGACCCTTTTGAAGATTAAGAAACCACGAACATGAATTTACTTAAAAGATCAAAATAAAATCAAAGAAAAAAAACCAGAAGACATCTTTAAGTGTTCGTCGCTCCTTACGTTGGGAAATCATTAAATCCCGGGGCCCAAATAGGTTCCAGGGGGCCCCCCATCAGGAAACAGGACGGGGGAAACATCGGGAATCAAATCAATAACCTTTGCCCCGAAGGGAAAACCCCTCTCAACTGGAGGGAAAGGGAACATCCCGAGTCATGAGATCTTGGAAGGGAATCGGGGGAATAATATTTGGCTTCAGGGGGTGCTAACTGGGAAAGTGATAAACCCCCAAATTGTCCTTTTCCCAAAACCCAAACTTTTCGCCCCAAGACTGTTCAACTCAATTTTTCCACCCCCGAGAATCTGGAACCCCGCAAAAATGAAAGCTTGACTCCCACTTGGCACTCACTCCATTGAGATGAAATTTGACTGACTGCTGCTGGCCCCAAATAGAACTTCCAGATTCCTGATCACCTAAGTTTGCATCATCACAACCACTCCCTTAGTAAATTCCCCTTTTCCCTATCCTGCCATCCATTGGATAAACCCTTTTCAAGTAAAGTCCCGTTTTCAGACTCCTCAATTATATTGTTGAAAAACCCAATGACCATCCCACTCCCCAATTTGGGACTCTTTGCCCCCCTTTGGGGGTTTTTAAAACTTTAAACCAGGCTCAGATGTGATTTACATCCCCCTTCCTCTGATCCCAACACAGGCATTCCTGGGAAGTGGCTCATACCCCAGTTTGAATTCCATCTGGAAATTTAAGTTAACCCCTTTTTGGAACCCACTGGGGGGGAGGCACCTGCTGACCAGTGGGAAACAGGGCCAATTTAATTTAAAAATTAGTAAAACCGAAGAGGGTGGGCCTGGAAGAAAACGAACTTTGACATGGACGGGTGCTTGGACTGGTGACCACTTGGAAATTTTTTGGGCCCTCACTGATGAACTGAAATGGGCACAACACTTTTGTCGAGGTCCCCATCATCTACTTATAAGCCCGGACCAGATCTTTTTATTTTCCCTCTCTTCTCAGAACTTTTTCAGATGAAATGGGTCAATCTCAATGGGCCCCCCTCCTGACTGAAACCCGCACAGCTCAAGGGTAAAGCCCCCCTGAGGACTTAAAGGGGGCACAGAACATCAATGGCCCCCGGACCCTTTCTTCCTCCCCCCCAGGATCATTAAAAACCCATATCCTGCCGCTGCTTTTTCTTGCTCATCCTTCAGGCCTTTTGGGACTCCCCCTTTTTTTTGTCGAGACGTTTTTAGAGGATAAAAGTCGTGAACTAAACGATGTCAAAAGTGTTAAATTTTTGTTTTGATTTTGTTAAAATGACCTAAAATTGATTAAGTGGGTCTTTTTTAAAAACAGCTTTCAAAGTACAAAAATTTCTCTATCTTTTTTTTCAAGGGGCCATTTTTAGTTAGTTTTTTAGTTTTTCTCTCAGTTTGGTTAAAGTAAGTACAAATGAAAAAATTTGATGAGCCTCCCCCAAACCAAATCAGGGGAAAACACACAAAATTAAGAGCCTTCTCCCTTCTATACCCATAGGTTTGTTACATCCTTGAGTTCTGGGGAGAACTCTGAAAATAAAACTTAGAGGCTTTAGTAACTGGAAAATTATTTTGGGGACCTCGTTTAAAAGAAAAAGAAGAAATTTAAAAAAGGAAAAAAACAGAAGAAAAGCCCAAAAAATTTCAGAAAAATGTAAAAGGTCAGAACTCACAAAACCCAAAAAGCCCAGGCCGAAAACCAGAAAGGTGAAGAACCCATGGTGGTGTACACGGGGATTCTTTTGTTTAACGAACGCCTCCTTAAAAACAGATCAGGTGGGAAGGGGTGATGGACCCCAAACTGGAGAAAATCCAAATAAATCAGATCCTTTGCCTTGGAAAAGAACAAACAAAAACTGCAGTCAAATCAAAAAACCTTAAGGACAGGGCATCAACTCTCCCGGTTTTAAAAAAAAAAAAATTTGTTTTTGATTATCAAGAATTATTGTGTCCCAAAAAACATTCTGAAAAAATAACATTTTTAAATTAAAAGGTTTTTTTTGAATTAAATTAAATAGAATTTTAAAGAAGCTCACCCTTCTCTAATTTTACATTAAAACTTTCAAAGACCCTTGGGGGTTGATTCTCTGACCTCCCTCCATTCTTTCTTTGTGGCTTAAAAAACAACTTGCATGGACTCCTTCCGATGGTTTTTGCAATTGTTAAAATACTCAGTTTATATTCAGATGGACAAAAAAAGGGTTACTACAAGTTTAAAACAGCCCAATTTTTTAAAAATTCCGCCCTTAATCAAAAAAAACTGCATTTACATGAATCAATTCCCCAAACGTTAATTAAGTCCCAAAAACATCACATGTAATTTTAGTTTTTTTTTATTTATGCCCAGTGTTTGGAATTGATTATTAAAATATTTTATAAAGGTTTTTTAAATAAACAGCCCCCTATTGAGACCGCTCCAGGTGACTGATGGCGGTTATCTTGTGACTTTCGCGGTGGTGGGGAAATTTTTAGGCACAAATGAACAGTCGTTTTGAGGGGATGTGCAAACAGGACAAACCAGGAAGGATCTGAAATTTTTCCCGGCAGATTTGATGGGAAACTCGACTTCAGGGCTTCTCAAAATGGACAACTTTGGGGGGTTCCCCCAAACGTGGTTTGTCCTTCCAAAAATGTCAAAAAAAAGGAAAAGAAACCCGGAAAAAGGGGAAAAAATTTTTCCAGAACTTAAAAAACCCCATTTTTTGGGAAAAAAAGGGGGAAAAAAGGGGTTAATTGAGGGGGGCCCCCCCTTTTTTCTTTTGGAAAA